>NW_027141410.1:270000-570000 GCF_036365525.1 Heterodontus francisci
TCTGGGCTGTGGTGTGTGTGTGTATGTGCATATATATTAGTCTCACTGTCTGGGCTGTGGTGTGTGTGTGTGTGTGTGTGTGTGTGTGTGTGTGCGTGCATATATATAAGTCTCAGTGTCTGGGCAGTGTTGTGTGTGTGTGTGTGTGTGTGCATATATATAATTCTCAGTGTCTGGGATGTCGTGTGTGTGTGTGTGTGTGTGCCTGCGCGCAGAGATATAAGTCTCAGTGTCTGGGATGTGGTGTGTGTGTGTTTGTGTGCATATATATTAGTCTCAATGTCTGGGCTGTGGTGTGTGTGTGTGTGCATATATATTAGTCTCAGTGTCTGGGCTCTGGTGTGTGTGTGTGTGATGTGTGTCTGTGCGCATATATATTAGTCTCAGTGTCTGGGATGTGGTGTGTGTGCGTGTGTGTGTGTGTGCGTGTGTGTGTGTATGTGTGTGCGTGTGTGTGTGCACATATATATGTCTCAGTGTCTGGGCTGTGGTGTGTGTGTGTGCATATATATTAGTCTCACTGTCTGGGCTGTGGTGTGTGTGTGTATGTGCATATATATTAGTCTCACTGTCTGGGCTGTGGTGTGTGTGTGTGTGTGTGTGTGTGTGTGTGTGCGTGCAAATATATAAGTCTCAGTGTCTTGGCTGTGATGTGTGTGTGTGTGTGTGTGTGTGTATTAGTCTCAGTGTCTGGGCTGTGATGTGTGTGTGTGTGCATATATATAAGTTTCATACATCCACCAGTTCCCCTTTATCCACAGCACCTGTTACTTCTTCAAAGAACTTCAATAAATTGGTTAAACATGGTTTCCGTTTCACAAAAGCATGTTGACTCTGCCTGATCACCTTGAATTATTCTGTGTGTCCTGCTATAACGTCTTTACTAATAGCTTCTGACATTTGATCCATAGCCAGAAAGCCTTTCTCACCTGCCACAGGCCGTATGTCCACTATGTCTATTCTGATTTTGTGCTGTATTTGAACTGTTACTCCTCAATAAACTGCTTGTGACACTTCGACCTCCTTTTGGTTAATCTGTGACCCTGGATAAGATCTTACATTGCTGTAGGAGAGGGAACACAGCTCATGTCAAAGTCCTGCCTCCCTTTTCTATGATCCTGCATAATGGACAGAGACTACTGGGCAGTAATGTACTCAAAGGTTATCAGCAGTAATTGATTATCTCTATATTTGTATATTGTAGAACATTAAAACATGCCCCTACTCTGGTGTCCAGTGTAACCTCAATATTCATGATTAAAATATCAGAGGAGTGTGAACCAGTCACCTCTGATCACCCTGAGGTACAGGTGATTCTCGAGTCGGTGTCGAGTGTATCCATAACCAATAAAAATGACTGTGCAAACATGAGCAGACCCGAAGAAATTAACTGACCATTGCATGATCCATGAAGCAGTATTCTTACCGAGCTGAGATTATGTCATGCATTCCAGACAATATCATGTCATTGTTATACCAGGGTGTAGTTCACGAAGCCATGTTCCCTTCTAACTGCCCGATTTGACTGGTTGGAAAGCCGGATGGCAGCTGGTGACTGACTATTGACCACCACAAACTCAATTCAGTCAACCCTGCGTGAACCCGGTTGTCTGATAGACACCCACCCTACTCTCCCGGATTCCCAATGTTAGGTCTGTCTTCTCCACCCTGGATATCTCTAATGGTTATTGTAGTATCCCAGTAAAACTAGAGAAACAAATTAAATTCACATTCACTTCTGAGGACCAGAGGTACTCCTGGACATGTCTGTCACAAGGGGTTCCACAATAACCCCACTATTTTCAACAAACGTGTAGCCGGGTCCCTTCTGAGCTTTTCACAGTCTTCCTGCTTGCTGCAATATGTCGATGATCTTCTCATCACCACAGACCGTGTCCACACATTTAACCCTTTTACAGGAACTACTGCAGTTATTTTGGGAGCTGGACTAAAAGAACATCCACGTAAGGCCCAGCTGGTGCAAGACCGTGTCACCTTTCTACGTGCACAGATCAGATCATCCTGCATCAGCCCACACCAGCGTCAGGCCGAGACCATCCAGTGTCTACCCCTGTTCACCTCAAAGTCCTGCCCTGTGTCCTATCCTCAGGCTGGTGGGGTATCAGTGGACCCTCATCCAGTATCTACCCCTGTCCACCTCAAAGTCCTGCCCTGTGTCCTATCCTCAGGCTGGTGGGGTATCAGTGGACCCTCATCCAGTATCTACCCCTGTCCACCTCAAAGACTACCCTGTGTCCTATCCTCAGGCTGGTGGGGTATCAGTGGACCCTCATCCCTCGATTTGCAGAGAATGTGACTCCTCTTTATGAACTACCTAATGATGGTGATGACCAGATTTAACCCGGTTGGACTGAAGAGAGCATAGAAGCAGTAACACAATTGAAGAAATCTGTCGCCCAGGCAACGTGTCTTATCTCACCTAACCCTGACAAGACTTTCAACATGGAGGTGGTGGACACAGTGAAAAGCCTGACTGCTGTCCTATGTAGAGAAAACGAGGAGAAATTACTCCCCATTGTAAATGACTCCAGAATTGTCAGTGGGACTGAACTGATTTACTCTGTTTGTGAAGGACATTTGTTAACCACGTTCTGGGGCATCAAACATTTCACTTACATCACGGGGTTCTCCAGGGTGATACTGCCCAGTCCATTATAAACTTTCCCAGTATAGGGCGCCACAGTGGCGCAGTGGTTAGCACTGCAGCCTCACAGCTCCAGTGACCCGGGTTCAATTCTTGGTACTGCCTGTGTGGAGTTTGCCAGTTCTCCCTGTGTTTGCGTGGGTTTCCTCCGGGTGCTCCGGTTTCCTCCCACAAGCCAAAGACTTGCAGGTTGATCGGTAAATTGGCCATTAGCAATTGCCTGTAGTATAGGTAGGTGGTAGGGAAACATAGGGACAGGTGGGGATGTGGGAGGAATATGGAATTAGTGTAGGATTAGTATAAATGGGTGGTTGATGGTCCGCACATACTCGGTGGGCCGAAGGGCCTGTATCTCTAAAACTAAACTAAAAGTAGTAATAGTATTCCCCTGTCAGAGAGTCGTAGAGTCATAGTCATTTCAGCACAGAATTAGGCCATTCAGCTCATCGAGTCCATGCCAGCTCTTTGTAGATCAATCCAGCCAGTCTCATTCCCCAGCTCTGACTCCATATTCCTGCAAGTTTATTTACATCAAGTGTTCATCCAATATCCTTTTGAAATAATTCACCTTCTCCGCTTCCACCACCCTCGTAGGCAATGATTTCCAGGCCATTACCACTCGTTGTGTAAAAATGTTGTTCATCACATCCCCCTTAACTCCAGCCCTCAATCTTAACTCTAGTCCTTGTACCATAAGCTAATGGGAACATCTTTTCCTGTCTACCTTATCCAAACAGGTCATCATCTTGTATACATGTATCAAATCTCCCCTCAATCTCCTTTACTCCAAGGAAGACAATCCCAGCTTTTACAGACTATATTGTACTGAAAATCCTCCATCTCTGGAACCATTAAAGTAACCCTCCTCTACACCCTGTCAATGACCCTCACATCCTTCCTAAAGTGTGGTGAACAGAACTGGATGCAGTACTCCACTTGGGGCCTAACCAGAGCTTCATAAAGTTACAGCATAACTTTCCTTCTTCTGAACTCACCACCTCTATCTATGAAGCCCAAGATCCCATATGCTTTCCTGACGACTCTCTCAATATATCCTGCCACCTTCAGGGATCTATGTGCATGAACCCCATGTCCCTTTGTCTCTGCACACTCTTTCGCACTTTACCATTAAGTGTATATTGCCTCTCCCTGTTACTTCTGATAAAATGCATCACTTGACACTTGTCTGTATTAAATTCCATTTGCCTCTCGTCTGCCCATTCTGCTAGCCGATCTCTGTCCTCTGACATCGATTGGTATCAACCTCAATGCCTGCCCCGCCTCCAAGTTTGGTATCACCTGCAAATTTTGAAATGTTTCTCTGTAAGCCATTATCCAAATCATTTATACATATCAGAATAAAACAGTGTTCCTAGCACTAACCCTTGGGGAAGACAACTGTCTATTTTTCTCCAGTTTGAATAACAACTATTTACCGCAACTCACTGTTTTCTGTCATTAAGCCAGTTTTATATCCAAGCTGACACTGACCTTCCTTTTCCATCAGCATCAATTAACTGTCCAATTCTCACAAACAGATTGTGAAATAAAGTACAAATTCAGCTTAAAATTAAGTTAAATGCTAAATGTAAAATTAACAAATTGTTGGAAAGAGATCGACTCTTAGATCACTTAAAATTCAATCTCTCGATAACTTTATTGCATTTAGTACTCTGTCCAAGCAGGACTCCCTAAAACTGGACTCAGTGCAGCTTATTGCATTTAGGGTTTGGGGAGAGAATTCAAAAGCTTAGGGATGAGACCAGAAAGTGCCGGAAATACTCAGCAGGTCTGGCAGCATCTGTGTAGAGAGAAACAGAGTTAATGTTTCCGGTCTCTGACCCTTCATCAGAACTGGTAAACGTTAGGAATGTAACAGTCTGTAATTTAATCTATCCCCTCTCCGTCTCATCACAGTCCTTCCTTCTTGTTCTTCTTCCCCCTTCCCCTCTTTCACTTGCTCAAAGACTGTTACATTTCTAACGTTTACCAGTTCTGATGAAGGGGCACAGATCTGAAACATTAACTCTGTTTCTCTCTGCACAGATGCTGCCAGACCTGCTGAGTATTTCCAGAGTTCAGCATCCGCAATATTTTGCTTTTATTTTAGTGTTTAATTCACTGACATTTATCTTCCAGGAATTACTCCCTGGAAGTTCTGCTCTACTCTTCCAGAGCGTAGGGCCTCGGCAGCTGAAGGCAGGACCACCAATGGTAGAGCAATTAAACTCGGAGATGCTCAAGAGGCCAGAAATAGATGAGTGCAGATATCTCGGAGGGTTGTCAGGCTGGAGGAGATTACACAGATAAGGAGTAGTGAGATAATGAAGGATTTGAAAAGAAGACTGAGAGTTTTAAAATTGAGGTGTTGCTGACCAGGAGCCAATGTAGGTCAGTGAGTCCAGGGGGTAATGGGTGAACAGGACTTGGTGTGAGTTCGGACATGGGCAGCAGTGCATTGGATCACCTCAGGGTTATGGAGGGTAGAATGTGGGAGACCAGCCAGGAGTGTGTTGGACTAGTCGAGTCTACAGGTAACACAGGCAAGGGGGACTGTTTCATCAGCAGAAGAGCTGAGAGAGGGGCAATGTTGGGTGATGATACGGAAGTGTAAGTAGGCTGTTTTAGTAATATTTAGCAGGAAGCTCGTCGCAGCGTCAACTATGAAACCAGGTTGTGAACAGTTTGCTTTAGTTTCAGACAGTTGCCAAGGAGAGAGATCCAGTCTGTAGCTAGGAAACTTTTGACGTGGGGTTTGAAAACAACGGCAGCAGTCTTCCTAATATTTAATTGGCATGGCAGATGTGTGAGGAGATACATTGTCAGAAGATTTGATATATATTATCCGTTCATGGGATGTGGGTGTCGTTGACTAGGGCAGCATTTATTGCCCATCCATAATTGCCCTTGAGAAGGTGATGGTGAGCTGCATGCAAAGAACAAAGAACAAAGAAAATTACAGCACAGGAACAGGCCCTTCGGCCCTCCAAGCCTACGCCGATCCAAATCCTCTATCTAAACCTGTCGCCTATTTTCTAAGGGTCTGTATCTCTTTACTTCCTGCCCATTCATGTATCTGTCTAGATACATCTGAAAAGACGCTATCGTGCCCGAGTCTACCACCTCCACTGGCAATGCGTTCCAGGCACCCACCACCCTCTGCATAAAGAACTTTCTACGCATATCCCCCCTAAACTTTCCCCTCTCGCTTTGAACTCGTGTCCCCTTGTAATTGAATCCCCCACTCTGGGAAAAAGCTTCTTGCTATCCACCCTGTCTCTCCCTCTCATGATTTTGTACACCTCAATCAGGTCCCCCCTCAACCTCCGTCTTTCTAATGAAAATAATCCTAATCTACTCAACCTCTCTTCATAGCCAGCGCCCTCCATACCAGGCAACATCCTGGTGAACCTCCTCTGCACCCTCTCCAAAGCATCCACATCCTTTTGGTAATGTGGCGACCAGAACTGCACGCAGTATTCCAAATGTGGCCGAACCAAAGTCCTATACAACTGTAACATGACCTGCCAACTCTTGTACTCAATACCCCGTCCGATGAAGGAAAGCATGCCGTATGCCTTCTTGACCACTCTATTGACCTGCGTTGCCACCTTCAGGGAACAATGGACCTGAACACCCAAGTCTCTCTGTACATCAATTTTCCCCAGGACTTTTCCATTTACTGTATAGTTCACTCTTGAATTGGATCTTCCAAAATGCATCACCTCGCATTTGCCCTGATTGAACTCCATCTGCCATTTATCTGCCCAACTCACCAGTCTATCTATATTCTGCTGTATTCTCTGACAGTCCCCTTCACTATCTGCTACTCCACCAATCTTAGTGTTGTCTGCAAACTTGCTAATCAGACCACCTATACTTTCCTCCAAATCATTTATGTATATCACAAACAACAGTGGTCCCAGCACGGATCCCTGTGGAACACCACTGGTCACACGTCTCCATTTTGAGAAACTCCCTTCCACTGCTACTCTCTGTCTCCTGTTGCCCAGCCAGCTCTTTATCCATCTAGCTAGTACACCTTGGACCCCATGCGACTTCACTTTCTCC
Source organism: Heterodontus francisci (assembly GCF_036365525.1). Classification (NCBI taxonomy): domain Eukaryota; kingdom Metazoa; phylum Chordata; class Chondrichthyes; order Heterodontiformes; family Heterodontidae; genus Heterodontus; species Heterodontus francisci. The sequence continues at coordinate 276,737 of NW_027141410.1, forward strand.
ATCAGCCTACCATGGGGAACCTTATCAAACGCCTTACTGAAGTCCATGTATATGACATCTACAGCCCTTCCCTCATCCATCAACATTGTCACTTCCTCAAAGAATTCTATTAAGTTGGTCAGACATGACCTTCCCTGCACAAAACCATGTTGCCTATCACTGACAAGCCCATTCTCTTCCGGATGAATGACCAGGGATAATACAAGCTGAATGGCACAACTTTAAAGCTATTGAGAGTAACAGAGAGACCTGAGGTGTTTGTATGCAATCTTTGAAAGTAGCTGGACAGGTTAACAAACAGTTCACAAAGCAAATAGATTCCGAGGCTTGATTAATAGAGACACAGAGTAGGCTGGCCAGGATATTGTGTTAACCCTATAGAAAAGACTAGTCCGGCTCCATCTGGAGTATTGTGTCCAATACTGGAAACCACACTTTAGGAAGGACATGGAACCTTGGAGAGGGGACAGAAGAGTTTTACTGGAACTTTTCCAGGGATGAGGGATTACAGTTATGTAGCTGCGATTGTTTTCCTTGGAGCAGGGACATTTACAAGGTGATCAGATAGGGATATTTAACATCATGAAGGGTTTATGTAAATTATATAATGTTTCTAATGTATGAGGGGCCATTAACCAGAGGACATAGATTTATGGTGATTGGAAAAAAGAAGCAGAGTTGACATGGGGATTATTGTAATGCAATTTTTGTTTCGGATTTGCAAATTATTGTATGATAGGCTGAAGGATACAGATTCAAAAGTAGGTTCAAAAAGTGATTTGGTTAGATATTAAGGGGAAAAGTTCAAGGATCTGGGAAAGATCCAGGGTGTGGAACTCACTGGAAACTCATCAAAAGAGCCAGCATAGACTTCATAGACCAAATGACCCCCTTCCATGCAATGCTATTATATGTTTCTATGACTTTTCCTGCCTGTACTTTTACAATGTTCCTATCGTTTCAAAAGGTGTTTGATAAAGTACTATATAACAGCCGTGTGACCCAATTAGAAACACATGGGATTAAAGGGCCAAAGTCAGCCGAGGCACAGTTTGTAGCTCTCTCCACTTTCAGTCACAAGCTTCCAGGATCAAGTGTCATGAAATGACTTTTTCACAAGAATCAAGGCTGACAGTGCAGCGACAGTACTGAGGGAGTATTGCGCTATCAGATGAGCAGTCTTTCGAATGAAACGTTAAACCAAGGCCCCATCTGCCCTCTCAGGTGGATGCTAATGATCCTGTGGGATTATTTAGCAGCAGATCAGGGGATTTATTCCCTGTGGCCTGGACAATATTTATCCATCAAGCAACATCATAAAAACAGATCTGGTCATTATCACATTGCTGCTTGTGGGATCTTGCTGTGCGAAAATTGGCTGCCCTTTTTCCGACAGTACAAGAGTGAGTAGGCATTATAAGTATACGTTGATTGTAAATCGCTTTGGAACATGCAGTAGTCATGAAAGGCGCTACATAAATGGAAGTCCTTTTTTTTCTTTTTCAATCCCAGCATGCAAGAAATTAGCTTGGTGACAGGTATCAGAGAGTAGGGAATAATGGCTGTTTTTCAGCTGGAGCGAAGTACACAGTGGGGTTCCCCAGGGTGACTGTTGGGATCCCTGGTGTTGCATGCTAATGCAGTGGGCTTGTGTGCAGAGGGGGTAATGTCCAAGTTTTCAGATGGAAGGAAACTCAGAAATGTTAATAAACAGTGAGAAGGATAGCAACAGACTTCAGGAGGACAGAGACTGACTGATGAAATGGGCAGGAACATGGCAGATGGAATTTAACACATTGAAATGTGAAGTGAGACATTTGGGTAGGAAGTATGAGAAGAAAAAAATATAAAATAAATGATACCATTATAGAGTGAGTGCATGATTAGAGAGACCTAGGGTGTAAACACACAGATCTTAGTTAGTAGCATGCAGTGTCCTTGGTGTTAGAGAGAGAGACACAGAGTAATAAAACTCAGGAGGAAATGCTGATATTTATACATCATTGGTTAGGTCCCAGATGGAGAATTGTGTCCAATTCTGATCACCACACATTGGTAAGGATGTCAAGGACTTAGTGAAGATACAGAGGTGATTTACAAGAATGGTACCAGGGATCTGGGAATACAGTTACGTGGATAGATTCGAAAAGCTGGGATTGTTCTCATTAGAGCAGTGATAGGTAAGGGGAGATTTGATATAAAATTCAAAATTATGAAGGGTTTTGATATGGTAATCAATGTGAAACTGTTTCCAGTGTCAGAAACAGGGGCGGCACAGTGGTGCAGTGGTTAGCATTGCAGCCTCATATTATGGGTACTGCCTGTGTGGAGTTTGTGGGTTTCCTCCCTCAGCCAAAAGTCGTGCAGGTTGATAGGTAAATTGGCCATTATAAATTGCCCCTAGTATAGGTAGGTGGTAAGGGAATATAGGGACAGGTGAGGATGTGGTAGGAATATGGGATTAGTGTAGGATTAGTATAAATGGGTGGTTAATGGTCAGCACAGACTCGGTGGGCCGAAGGGCCTGTTCGAGTGATGTATATCTAAATCCAAAAATCTAAAGTTCAGTATTAAGAAGACACAGGCTGAAGGTAATTGACAAAAAACCAGAGGTGAAATGAGGAGAATTTTCTTCCACAGCGAGTTGTTGGGATCTGGAATTCACTGGCTGAAAACATGGTGGAAGCAGATTCAATAATATCATTCAAAAGGCAATTTAGCAAATACTTGAAAAGGAAAAGAAAAACAGGAGTCTGGGGAAAGAGGAGGAAAGAGGAACTAATTAGATGGCTCTTTCGAAGAGACAGCACTGACACAAAGGGCCGAAAAGCCTTCTTCTGTGCTGCATCATTCTCTTATTTTATGAGCAAGAGAAAGTGAGTGAAGAGAGAGAGAAAGACAGAGTGTGAGAAAGTGTGAAAGAGAGAACAGCAAATAGAAATAGAGAGTACGTCGTGTTTTTGGGCAGAGGGATTATGATCTGCCCGTGCCCGTTCCTGTTGAGGCAGGTGACAAACACACTTCCTGCTGCCTCCTCATTTCCATGAATTCTACGTGCCACCCCGGGTAACCCGCGCTGCTGTCGGTCTGGATGCTTAACAGGGCCCTAAAGGTGTGTGAGGCTGACACATGTTTCAGCCAGGTTCAGCTTTTAAACGCAGTCTGTCCCTCTTAAAGAGGTGATGCACTGATTCACTGGAGGCTGCTGGTGCTCACTGTAAATTCTGCAATTGGAGACAAGGTAAATAGCACACTGCAACAGAGGGTTCTGCGGTTCACGGATGTGGGCATTGATGTCTTAGTTACGAAGGGTGACAGGAGGAGAGAGGCTCTGTTTCCGTGTGGTGGGGTGGAGACTCTCAAGGAACGTCCTCCGAAGGGAATCGGTGAAGGTGGCCAGGGAGGTCAATGCAAGAATTCTCGCCACGAGACTCTGGCAGCAGAGCCAGAAGAAGTTTAATGAGCTCATACGGGTGGTCAATGTCATTGAATTAATCTCCAAATGGCATCTCCTACCCACAACATCACTAACCTCTCACACTGCTCAATACACCACACCCCCGTCACTCACCCATCAGCAGTCCCTAACACTCAGGACTCACACCTAACATTCACATACTCCACCTCACCCTCACACACCTTGTACTGATAGCAGCCTCACACGCACCTCTCACTGCCTCCAATTACCTACAGCTATTCAGCTATGGCAGGCACATCATCAAAACACAGTGTAAAACAATCATTAATATTCTGCCTTCTTTCTTGCAGGACAAGGTGACCCATAATCACAGGGAGCAGCAAGTGAACCGGCGAGTGCCAGGCATACTTTCATCCCCTGAGCTTGAGGGAGGAGATGGTTCTTCACATCATGGGACCGGCTGTGACAGAGCCCCTGGCATCCGACATCGCCGAGAGCATTCAGGATGATACTATGTTCCTGTCTTATGCCCCGTCTTAACTCCCACCTCCCCCCGCATCCTGCTGTCTGGGATGATGTACAAGCTGGAGATGGTGGGATCATGGACCTCCTGCTTTCCAACCCACCCACAATCTCTCATCCCAATACGACCCTTCTGATTTTACACTTCCCAATGGTACCCCATAACTGCCAGCTTCCCAGTCACAGCAGCTCCAGGAGACAGAGAGAGAGCATCAGCATAGGACTGATGGTGAAGCCCCATCACTTAGTCTGATACTCACAGCCTCCAGCTCAAATACCTCCACTGTGTGTGCCTTAGAGGCTGGTATAGAGTCGGAATCTGCACATGCTGATTCATCGAACACGCACGAACTGCAGCCAGGGCAGGGGGAAAGGATAGTGCATGTGGCAGCTCCCAGACAGCGAGGTCACAAACGTGTTATAATACACAGGACTCAGATCAGAACATTACTGGGCTGCTGCCTATGTCGAGGTGGTACAGTTTGAATCGAAGCCCTCAAGGCCCAGAGCTGCTCGAGGACGTCCTGCAAGGTCATCTGCAGTCTCCCCGAATGAAAGTCAGCAGTCTTCCACCACCATGCTGCAGTCACTAGGGAAACACTGGGGAGCACGAGGCAAGTCGAGGGAACGCACAAGACAGAGACTAAGGGAATATACAAGGGTGAATAGTTCCATTTTCCTTTTGTATAATTGGATGTGTTGTTGGATAAAGATGTTACTGAAAAGGTTTTTGTTGGTGGTTTTTATTACAGGATGGTGACCAAGGGGACACTGTGATGGGGCGTCTCAGATGGGTGAAATGGTGGAGAATGGGTGATCCATGGTGGGAAAGGGAAGTTGTCCTATGGGAAACAAAATCTTAGCAGGGACTCTCCGACAGCTTGTCTAGTTCGAAGGCGTCCAGGAAATATCCTCCCTGCGTCCTCCTCCTCCTCCTGAGGTGTCCTCCGGATTCCTGGTGCCAATGCCTGTGTCCTCATGATGGTGATGATATGAAGGGTACAGCAGAACACCATGAACTTGGACACCTGCTTCAGTGTGTACTGGAGGGCTCTCCCCGTGCGGTTCAGACATTGAAAGCATTGCTTCATCACACCGATGGTCTGTCCCACCATGTTCCTGGTGACTCCATTGCTCACATTATACACATGTTAATTGTGGGAGGTTGTCTGGCGGTGGTAGGTAGTTTGGGGATGTAGAAACATGAGCTGTGTCAAGACGGTTTTTTTCTTTGCCTCCGAGGAGCCACATTCTGGTTCTGTATGGAAGCCCTAAGTGTTGAGAATGGCTGACTGCTTCAGAATGAAGGTATGGTGGCTGCTGACAGGGTAGTCAACATTCACCAACATGATGTACTGGGCATGCTCACACACCAACTGTTCATTAATGGAGTGAGAGTTCTTTCAGTTCCTGTACTTCTCCCCATTGACATGGGGCCCCCGCAGAGACACCTCCACCATCAGGATTGCCGCTATCCTGACAAAGCCACGGGATCTCTCATTCTGCTTCTCCCTGCTGAGCGAAAAAACGATGACATAGATGGTCACCCTCACCTCCCAGAATTATCAATGGGAATGGACAACACACAGGCCTCGTAACTACTGGTCAGTTAGTTTAACATCAGTGGTGAGGAAGGTTTTAGAAACTAAATCAGCGGGAAAAAAATCAACACACACTAGGAGATGTTTGAGTTAATTAAGGGTTGTCCACACGGATTTTTAAAAAGCAGATCATGCTTTCATGAACTAATTGAATTTATTTTGATGAAGTAACAGAGCAGGTTGATGAAACGAATGTGGTGGATGGTCTACGTGGATTTTAAGAAAGCGTTTGATGAAGTACCACACAAAAGGATGTCGAAGCTTTAGAGAGGGTGCAGAGGAGATTTACCAGGATGCTGGCTGGACTGGAGGGCATGTCTTACGAAAAAAGGTTGAGGGTGCTCGGTCTTTTCTCATTGGAACGAAGAAGGATGAGAGGTAACTTGACAGAGGGGTACAAGATGATGAGAGGCATAGATAGATTGGATAGCCAGAGACATTTTCCCAGGGCAGAAAGGGCTATCACCAGGGGGCATAATTTTAAGATGATTGGAGGAAGGTTTCGGGGAGATGTCAGAGGTAGGTTCTTTACACAGAGAGTGGTGGGTGCGTGGAACGCACTGCCAGCGGCGGTAGTAGAAGCAGATACATTAGGGACATTTAAGTGACTCTTGGATAGGTACATGGATGATAGTAGAATGAAGGGTGTGTAGGTAGTTTGATCGTAGAGTAGGTTAAAGGTTCGGCACTACATCGTGGGCCGAAGGGCCTGTACTGTGCTGTACTGTTCTATGTTCTATGTTCTAAAATGTTGGATAACAAAATTGAATGACATGGATTAGCATCCAATTGGATCAAATATTGATTGATGGAAAGAAAAGGGTGAGTCGTGTTAAATGGTAGTTTTTCAGACTGGAGGATGGTAGGCAGTGATGTTCCACAAGGGTCAGTGCTGGAACCACTTTTTTTTGCTATATATAAATGACTTGGGTCTTGGAATACAGAGCAGAATTTCAAGGCTTGCCAATGACACCAAACTTGGACGCGTGGCAAACACTGAGGATGACACAAACTGCCTGCAACAGGATATCGACAATCCAGCAGAATTAACAGAGAAATGGCAAGTGGAATTTAGTACAGAGGAGTGTGAGGTGATGCCTTTTGCCAGAAGGAATAGGAAGGCAATATAGACTTAATGACACAGTTCTGAACATTGTTCAGGAGCAGACGGATCTTGGATCCATATGCATTTATCATTGCAGGTGGCAGGACATATTAGGAGAGTGTTTAGCAAAACATATCAGATCTTGGAGGCAAGGATACAAAAGCAGGGAAACATAGAAACATAGAATATAGGAGCAGAAGTAGGCCATTCGGTCCTTCGAGCCTGCTGCGGCATTTGTTATGATCATCGCTGATCATCCAACTCAGTAATCTTTTCCCGTCATATCCTTTGATCCCTTTAGAACCAAGAGCTATATCTAACTCCTTCTTAAAAACATACAATGTTTTGGCCTCGACTGCTCCCTGTGGTAGCGAATTCCACAGGCTCACCACTCTCCCGGTGAAGACGTTTCTCCTCATCTCAGTCCTGAAAGATTTACCCCTTATCCTTAGACTGTTACCCCTGGTTCTGGACACCCCAACATCGGGAACATCCTTCCTGCATCTAGTCTGTCCAGACTGATTAAAATTCTGCAGGTTTCTATGAGATCCCTCCCTCACTCTTCTGAACTCCAGCGAATATAATCCTAACCGACTCAATTTCTCCTCATACATCAGTCCCGCCATTCCAGGAATGAGTCTGGTAAACCTTCGCTGCACTCCTTCTATTGCAAGAACCTTCTTCCTCATATATGGAGACCAAAACTGAACACAATATTCCAGATGTGACCTCACCAAGGCTCTGTATAATTGCAGCAAGACATCCCTGTTCCTGTACACGAATCCACTCGTTATAAAGGCCAGCGTACCATTTGCCTTTTTACCGCCTGTTGCACCCGCATGTTTACCTTCAGCAACTCATGTACGAGAACACCGATAATTCCCTTCTCTCAGTTTATACCAGTTCTGATAATAATCTGCCTTCCTGATTTTGCTACCAAAGTGGATAACCTCACATTTGCCCACAATTATACTGCATCTTCCATGCATTTGCCCACTCACTCAACTTGCCCAAATCACACTGAAGCCTCTATGCATCCTCCTGACAACTCACCCTCCCACCCAATTTTATGTCATCTGAAAATGTCGAGATATTACATTTAAATCCCTCATCTAAATCATTAATATATATTGTGCGTAGCTGGAGTCCTAGCACCGATCCCTGTGTTACCCACTGTTCACGTTCTGCCATTCAGAAAAAGACCCGTTTGTTCCCACTCGTTGTTTCCTGTCTGGCAACCAATTTTCTATCCATCACAATAAACTACCCCCAATCCCATCTGCTTTAATTTTACACTCTAATCTCTTATATGGTACTTTGTCAAAAGCCTTCTGAATGTCCAAATAAACCATATCCACTGGCTCCCCCTCATCAACTCTACTAGTTACATCATCGAAGAATTCCAGTAGATTTGACAAGCATGATTTCATTTTCGTAAATTCATGATGACTTTGTCCAATTCTACCACTGTTCTCCAAGTGCTCTGCTATAAAATCTCTGATAATGACTCCAGGATTTTCCCCACTTTCGACGTCAGGCTCATTGGTCTATAATTCCCTGTTTTCTCTATATATCCCTTTTTAAATAGTGGAGTTACATGAGCTACCGTCCAATCTGTAGGAACTGTTCCAGAGTCCATGGAATCTAGGAAGATGTCCAGCAGTGCATCCACTATTTCTAGGGTCACTTCCTGAATTATTCTTGGATTAAGATTATCAGGCCCAACACCATTTCTCTACTAATACTGATGTATTTAACTTCCTATCTCTCACTAAACCCTGTGTTCCCCAACATTGCTGGTATGATATTTGTGTCCTCCTTTGTGAAGACAGAATCAAAGTATGCACTTAGATGGTCAGCCATTTCTTTGTTCCGCATAATAAATTCCGCTGTTTCTGAGTGTAAGGGACCTACATTTGTCTTCACCAATTGTTTTCTCTTCACATACCTATAGAAACTTTTACAGTCAGTTTTTATGCCCACACAAGCTTACCCTCTTACTCTATTTGCTGCTTCTTAATCAATCCCTATGTCCTCCTTTGCTGAATTCAAAACTGCTCCCAATCCTCAGGTCTGTTGTATTTTTTTTCCCTGGAGAATTTGTGTGCCTCTTCCTTGGATCTAATGTTATCTCTAATTTCCCTTGCAAGCCATAATTTGGCTACCTTTCCCTTTTTTTTTCTTTTGTGCCAGGTATGCTGTTATAGATGCTACGCTGAAACTTTGTAATGCTATGGTTAGAAACCAACTAGAGAGCTCTGTCCAGTTCTAATCACCACACTTTAGGAAGGATGTAAAGGTCCTTGAGAGAGTGCAGTGGAGATTTACCAGAATGGTTTCAGGGATAGGGGGTTTAGTTACAAGGTCAGTTTGGAGAAGCTGGATTTGTTGTCCCTGGAGCAATGGGGATTGAGATAGATTTGATAGAGGTGTACACGATTATTATAAGCTTAGATAAGATATTGAAGGAAAAGCTGTTCCCGTGATGAAACACGGACTAGGGGTCACAAATGGAACATTTTGGGTAAGAGATGCAGGTGGAATATGAGGAAGAACTTTTTAACACAGTGGATGGTAACGATCTGGAACTCACTGCCCATGAGAGTGGTGGAAGCCGAGACAATCAATGACTTCAAAAGGAAACTGGGTGGAACCTGAAGGAAATGCACTTACAGGGCTATGGGGATTGAGCAGGGGATTGAGACTGACTGGATTGTTCCACATAGAACCGGAAATGATGGACCGAATGGCCTCCTTATGTGTCGTAAATGACGCTATGACTCCATAAACCTCTACTACTCTACACTGGATATGTCTCCTGCTGTTGCCTGGAAATATCCAAATACATAGAGTTTCAATGAAACTGTGATCTTAACGTCCACTGACAGCTCCGTCCTCACTCTGATGTGAGGCTCCATGTGTTGCAGGAGGTGACACCGTTCTGTGACTAACTCCTTTTTGAATCAGAGTCACCTCACACACTGCTCCTGGGGCAGGTAAGGTAGGGAAAGTGCTCTTGGAAAACCCAGGGTGGGTAGGGTAAAGCCCCTTCCTCCTCCCTCTTTAGAGAGCGCCCCCTCTGAACATCCTCTGCTCCATTTGTTGGTCATGTTACAGACCCAGAGACACTGCAACTACAGTCCCCATACCTCGTCCAGAGTTGGGTTACCAAATCCCCTGTCCTCCCTGAATGTCTGCAGCAGCTCACAACACAACCTCCAGAAAACCATCCACAGCACCTCCTCTAACTTTACAATAGCAAAAGTAAGTCAAAAGCCCCTCACCTGTAAGTTGGATGTCTGGTCCTTTTAAATAACACTAGAGGGGCTCCTCGTGCTGCTGAATATATGTTCAGCTGAGAATGACTAACACAGGTGGTCAGTGGACATGCACAGACCAAGTTTCAAAGACATACATCAAAGCTGCTGCAATGGCTGATTGGCACCATATTCAGACCCTTCCTCACACTACCAGCACATGCTTGATAAACCCGGTCTAAATCCCTGTCCAGCGCTAAATCCCTGTCCAGCATGGAGCACTGGAAGTGTCCGGCAGCTCAGCTCATACCATTTTATGGATCCAAGCGTCCATGACGTTGGGCCCTGTGGAGCTGTGGAGCTGAAAATCGTGGTCAGTGGTAGAATAAAGAGGGGGTGAAGTTTATTTTTAAAGCTAATTGAAGAAAATACTAGAAGGCGAAAAGGAATATGGGAACGGTCAGGGGAATGGGCCGAACTGGAGGGGTGAGGCCATGGAGGGATTCAAACACATGAATGAGAATAATGAAATTAAGGTGCTGCCAGACTGGGAGTCAATGTAAATCAGTGAGCACAAGGGTGATGGGTGATCGGGATTGGTGTGAGTTAGAATACAGGCAGCATAGTTATGGATGGGCTGTGGTTTATGGAGGTTTATAAATGGGAGGGTGACCAGGATAGAATTGGAATAGTCAAGTGTGTATTTAACAAAGTCACAGATGAATGTTTATGCAGCAGATAGGCTCAGGCAGAGGAGGAGATGTGTGTTAGTACAGAGGTGGTAGTCGGCAGGGTTGGTGAGAATATGGAGATGAACTCAGCTCAGATTTAAATAGAACACAGAGGTTGCAAACTGTCTGGTTCAGCCTCAGATATTTGGCAATGAGGAGATCGTGGTTCATGGATAGTGGATGGAATTTCTTATGGAGACCAATGACAACTGCACTCTTCCCAAATTTAAATAGCAAGAACATTATTTCAGTGAAACAAATTTTACAGATCTCATAGCAGGAAATAGAGACTTACCAGGGACAGCAACAGCAGCAAAGATGGGAGAGTAAATTACAAGCACTCTAATGCACATAGCAATGGTTTATAGAGCTAATGGTTTATAGGGCGGCAGAGTGGCGCAGTGGTTAGCACCGCAGCCTCACATCTCCAGGGACCCGGGTTCGATTCCAGGTACTGCCTGTGTGGAGTTTGCAAGTTCTCCCTGTGTCTGCGTGGGTTTTCTCCGGGTGCTCCGGTTTCCTCCCACAAGCCAAAAGACTTGCAGGTTGATAGGTAAATTGGCCATTATAAATTGTCACTAGTGTAGGTCGGTGGTAGGGAAATATAGGGAAAGGTGGGGATGTTTGGTAAAAATATGGGATTAGTGTAGGATTAGTATAAATGGGTGGTTGATGTTCGGCACAGACTCGGTGGGCCGAAGGGCCTGTTTCAGTGCTGTATCTCTAATCTAATCTAATCTAATATCTGGGGACAGAAATTTGCCAGGAATAACAACAGCAGCAAGGAGGGCAGAGGAAATGACAAGAATGGTAATGCAGTTAAACATGGTTTATAGAATTAATAGCTAGATACAGAGACTTACTAGGGACACCAATAATAGCCAGGAAGGGGTAGTAAATGTATTGAATATTCCTCAGTGAGTAATAGATCCGACTGTTTAATGAGAACTGATCATAATCTGCAGAAAGAAAGTTAAACTCCCAGATGAAACTCCTGCTCATTGTTGTAACATTCCAATCTATTGTACTCTGATTCTGATCTTTCCTCTTCCTCTCTCCAGAGCCGCTGATCCCTGTTAGTGCCGGGAGTGATGTGATACTCCCACTGACACTATGTGATAACACATTGAAAGGAGTCCCTTATTAATAGAAGAGGGAAATCTTCCAGTGACACAATTAGGGTCCATGGCGACTGACATTAATTGCAGTCACTGAACAAACAGGTTCAGTTAACCCCTTTCAATCCAACACTTTTTGTATCACAATAAAGTAGAACATTTACCCGGTCTGGATGGGAATTCTGAGGGTTTGTGAGAGAAGGAATGGTGCAAATGGAAGAAGCACTGCACAGAATCTGCCAATTCTCTCTGGATATAGGAGTGATGACAGAGCACTTGAGGGCTGCAAATTATACACCTAGTTTACAAAAAGGAGGGATGTGGTAAACCCTGTACTGTCCAAACAATCTGACGTCAGTGGTGGTGACATTTCACAACCCAGGACAGAAATATTATTTGCTTGGAAAAGCATAGCATAATAAATTTCAAGCCACATGGATATGCTAATGACAATTCATGTCTGGCAAAGTTCAACAAGAACTTATCCCAAGGTACTTCACAGCAGCATGAAGAAACAAAGTATAACACTGAATCACCAAGGTTAGGTGACCAAATGTTTGGTCAAAGAGGCAAGTTTTAAAGGAGTGTCTTCAAGGATAAAAGCGAGGTGGAGAGATGGAGAGATGGAGCTGTGAAGGGAGCGTATTCCAGAGCTTTGGGCCGAGGCAACTGAAGGTGGAGTAATTAAAATCAGGGATGCACAAGAGGCCAGAATTAGAGGAGCAGAGATATCTCAGAGGTTTGTGGGGCTGGAGGGGATTCCAGAGTTATTGAGGGGTGAGGCAATGGAGGGATTGGAAAACAAGAATGAGAATTTAAAAATCAAGACATTGCTTGACTGCGAGCTGATGTCGGTCAGTGATCGGGGAATGAGACTTGCTGTGAGTTAAGGCACAGGCAGCAGAGTTTTAGATGACCTCAAGGTTACAGATAGTAGAATGTGGGAGAATGAGTTCGAATAGTCCAGTATACAGGTAATGAAAGCATGTCTGAGAGCTTCAGCAGCGGATGAGTTGAGACAGGGGTGAAATCAGGCGATGTTATTGAAGTGGAAATAGGTGGTGATAGTGATGGCACGAATATAACGGTGGAAGCTCATTTTGTGGTCAACTGTCACAGAATCACAGAATTGTTACAGGCGGCCATTCAGTCCGTCTGCACTGGCTGTCCAAAAGAGCAATTCATCTAGTACCGCTTCCCTGCCTTCTCCCTGTAACTCTGCACAATTTTCCTTTTCAGACAGCTATCCAATTTCCTCCTGAATGCCTCGATTGAATCTGCCTACACCACACTCTCAGGCAGTGCATTCCAGACCTTAAGCACTCGCTGTGTGAAAAAGTTTTCCTCATGTCACTTCTCCTTCTTTTACCAATTACTTTCATTCTTTGCCCTCTCGTTTTAGCACCTTTCAGGAGTGGGAACAGTTTTTCCCTATCCACTCTGTCCAGACACATCATAATTTTGAATACCTTTTTTTCAAATCTCCTCTCAGCCTTCTCTTCTCGAAGGCAAATGTTCCCAGTTCTCCAGTCTCTCTTCATAACTGATATTCTTCATCTCTGGAACCATTCTTGTGAATGTTTATGTACACTCCCCAATGACTTCACGTAACCTAAAGTGTGGTGCCCAGAACTAGACGTAATACTGCAACTGAGGCCGAACTAGTGTCTCATACAAGTTCAAAATAACCTCTTTGCTTCTGTATTCCTTGCTGCTGTTAATAAAGCGCAGGATACTGTCTGGTTTATTAACCGCTCTCTCTCAACCTGTCCAGCCACCTTCAATGACCTATGCACATATACACCCAGGTCCCTCTGCTCCTGCACCCCTTTTAGAGTTGTACAATTTATTCTATATTGCCTCTCCATGTTCTTCCTACCGAAATGAATCACATCACATTTCTCTACATTGAACTTCATCTGCCACCTGTCTGTCCATTCCACCAACTTGTCTATGTCCATTTGAATTTCTACACTATCCTCCTCACAGTTCACAATGCTTCCAAGTTTTGCCTCATCTGCAAACTTTGAAATTGTGCCTTGTGCACCAAGGTCCATGTCATTAATATTTGTCAGGAAGAGAAACGATCCCAACATTGATCCCTTGGGAACTCCACTACAAGTCTTAAATGAAAACAAAAAGTGCTGGAAAGACTCAGCAGTTCTGGAAGCATCTGTGGAGAGTGAAGCAGAGTTAACGCTTCAGGCCTGTGACCTTTCATCAGAATTGACAAAGGTTAGAAAGGTCAGGTTTTAAGGCAATACAGCAAGGGTGGGGCAAAAGAGAAAAAGGAGGTGTTGATAGGATAGAGGGTCATAGAGATTAACTGATAAGGAGGTCATGGGGCAAAGGCAAAGAGAGTGTGCTTGTGGTGTGGTGAAAGACAAAGCATTAGTGCAGCGAAGGTGTTAAATGACAAAATAATGAACAGCCCAAGCCAAAAGCACCAACATTAAAAAATCCAGTTTAAGGCCAGGGCATGGCAAAAAAAATGATAAAGCAAAATAATTAAAAGAGCCAGTCTTGATCTGAAATTATTGAACTCAATGTTCAGTCTGGAAGTCTGTAGAATGCCTAATCGGACAATGAGGTTTTGTTCCTCGAGCTGACGTTGATGTTCACTGGAACACCGCCGCAGGCTGGGCTGTGGTTTATGGAGGTTTATAACTGGGAAGATAGAACTGGAATAGTCACGTGCATATTTAGCAAAGGCACAGATGAGAGTTTATGCAGCAGATGGGCTGAGGCCGAGGTGGAGACGACAGTTATTCCAGAGGTGGTAGTTGGCATGTTTGTTGATGGAGGGACTATAGAGATGAAATCAGCTCAGGTTTAAATTATTACAGAGGTGGTAGACTGTCTTGTTCAGTCTCAGACATTGGCCAGTGAAAGGTAAGTGGTTCACAAATAGGGTATGAAGTTTCTTATGGAGACCAATGACACTAGCTTCAGTCTTCAAAAAAATAAATAAATTCCAACTCAGTATTTCAGTGAAGCAAGGTTTACATATCTCATGGCTGGAACTAGAGTCTTACCGGGGCAACAACAGAAGCAAAGATGAGAGATTAAATTACACAAACCATAATGCGGTTAGCAATGGTTATATAAAGATAATAGCTGGAGGGATACCAAAATCAGCAAGGGCAGAGTAAATGAGAAGTACAGTAATGCAGTTTAACATGGTTTATAGAATGAAGAGCTGGATATAGAGACATAGCAGGAACACCAACAATAGCAAGGATGAGATAGTAAATGTATTGAATAATCTTCACTGTGCAATAGATGCTAGATGCTAATAGTAGCCGATCATAATATGCAGAAAGAGTGTCAAGATCCCAGGATAACCCCCTGCCCATTTTTGTAACATTACAATCTATTGTCCTCAGATTCTGATCTATCCTCCCCCTCTCTCTGGAGACGCTGGTCGCTATTAGTGCCAGGGATGATGCTCCCACTCACACTATGTGAAAACACATTGAAAAGAGTCCCTTACTATTAGAAGATGGAGCACCTCCAGTAAAATAATTAGGTTCCATAGAGACTGACATTAATTGCAGTCACTGAGCAAATAGATTCCGTTAACCTCTTTCATTCCGACACCTTGCATACCACAATAAAGCAGAAAATTTACTCTGGACAGGATGCGTGAGGGTTACTGAGGGAAGGAATGGTGAAAATAGTAGAGGCACTGGCCAGAATCTTTCAATCCTCGTTGGATATGGGAGCGATGACAGAGGACTGGAGCACTGTAATTGTTACACCCTGTTTAGAAAAGGAGAGATAGAGTAAACCCTGTAATTACTGAGCATTCAGACACGCATCACTACTGGAGAAATTTCATGGGGTCACAACCCAGGAGAAATATATTCGTTTCTTTGAAAAACATACGATAACAAACAAGAAGCAGCAGGGGTCTGGTAATAACAAATCATGTTTGGCAAACTTCAACAACAATTTATATTCATACAGCGCCTTTAACATAATGAAATGTCCCAGGGTGCTTCCAGAAAATGAGATACTAGTTTAAAGCTTGGTCAAAGAAGTAGGTTTTAACGGGCGTGTTAAAGGATGAAAGCGAGGTGGAGAAGTGGAGAGGTGAAGGGAGGGTATTCTAGAACTTGGAGCCTCATTAGCCGAAGGTGCAGATAATAGTGGTGGAGTGATGAAAATCAGGGATGCACAAGAGGTCAGAAATAGAGATGCACAGATATCTTGGCGGAATGTGGAGCTGGAGGATATTACAGAGATAGGGAGCATATATAAGGAGCAAGAGGGTAACTAGAGAAAGGATTGGCCCACTCAAGGACAAAGGAGGAAAGTTATGCGTGGAGTCAGAGAAAATGGGTGAGATTCTAAACGAGTACTTTGCATCGGTATTCACCGAGGAGAGGGACATGACGGATGTTGAGGTTAGGGACAGATGTTTGATTACTCTAGGTCAAGTCGGCATAAGGAGGGAGGAAGTGTTGGGTATTCTAAAAGGAATTAAGGTGGACAAGTCCCCAGGTCCGGATGGGATCTATCCCAGGTTACTGAGGGAAGCGAGAGAGGAAATAGCTGGGGCCTTAACAGATATCTTTGCAGCATCCTTAAACACGGGTGAGGTCCCGGAGGACTGGGGAATTGCTAATGTTGTCCCCTTGTTTAAGAAGGGTAGCAGGGAAAATCCAGGTAATTATAGACCGGTGAGCCTGACGTCAGTGGTAGGGAAGCTGCTGGAGAAGATACTGAGAGATAGGATCTATTCCCATTTGGAAGAAAATGGGCTTATCAGTGATAGGCAACATGGTTTTGTGCAGGGAAGGTCATGTCTTACCAACTTAATAGAATTCTTTGAGGAAGTAGCAAAGTTGATTGATGAGGGAAGGGCTGTAGATGTCGTATACATGGACTTCAGTAAGGCGTTTGATAAGGTTCCCCATGGTAGGCTGATGGAGCAAGTGAAGGCGCATGGGGTCCAGGGTGTACTAGCTAGATGGATAAAGAACTGGCTGGGCAACAGGAGACAGAGTAGGAGTGGAAGGGAGTTTCTCAAAATGGAGACGTGTGACTAGTGGTGTTCCACAGGGATCTGTGCTGGGACCACTGTTGTTTGTGATATACATAAATGATTTGGAGGAAAGTATAGGTGGTCTGATTAGCAAGTTTGCAGACGACACTAAGATTGGAGGAGTAGCAGATAGTGAAGGGGACTGTCAGAGAATACAGCAGAATGTAAATAGATTGGAGAGTTGGGCAGAGAAATGGCAGATGGAGTTCAATCAGGGCAAATGCGAGGTGATGCATTTTGGAAGATCCAATTCAAGAGTGAACTATACAGTAAATGGAAAAGTCCTGGGAAAAATTGATGTACAGCGAGATTTGGGTGTTCAGGTCCATTGTTCCCTGAAGGTGGCAACGCAGGTCAATAGAGTGGTCAAGTAGGCATATGCCATGCTTTTCTTCATCGGACGGGGTATTGAGTACAAGGGTTGGCAGGTCATGTTACAGTTGTATAAGACTTTGGTTCGGCCACATTTGGAACACTGCGTGCAGTTCTGGTCGCCACATTACCAAAAGGATGTAGATGCTTTGGAGAGGGTGCAGAGGAGGTTCACCAGGATGTTGCCTGGTATGGAGGGCGCTGGCTATGAAGAGAGGTTGAGTAGATTAGGATTATTTTCATTAGAAAGACGGAGGTTGAGGGGGGACCTGATTGAGGTGTACAGAATCATGCGAGGGAGAGACAGGGTGGATAGCAAGAAGCTTTTTCCCAGAGTGGGGGATTCAATTACTAGGGTTCACGAGTTCAAAGTGAGAGGGGAAAAGTTTAGGGGGGATATGCGTGGAAAGTTCTTTACGCAGAGGGTGGTGGGTGCCTGGAATGCGTTGCCAGCGGAGGTGGTAGACGCGGTCACGTTAGCGTCTTTTAAGATGTATCTAGACAGATACATGAATGCGCAGGAAGCAAAGAGATACAGACCCTTAGAAAATAGGTGACATGTTTAGATAGAGGATCTGGATCGGCGCAGGCTTGGAGGGCCGAAGGGCCTGTTCCTGTGCTGTAATTATCTTTGTTCTTTGTTCTATGGAGGTATTGAAAACGAGGATGAGAATTTTAAAATCAAGACATTGCTTGACTGGGAGCCATGTCGGTCAGTGATAGAGGAAGAAAACTTGGTGTGAGCTAGGACATGGGCAGCAGAGTTTTGGATGACCTCAAGTTTACAGAGAGTAGAATGTGGGAGATCAGCCAGGAGTGAGTTGGAATAGTTATGCACAGAGGTAACAAAGGCATGAATCAGGGAATCACATAATTATTACAGCACAGAAGGAGGCTATTCAGTGTATCATGCACACATCGGCTCACCGAAAGAGCAATTAACCTCGTGCCATTCCCCGCCTTCTCCCCATAACCCTGCACATTCTTCCTTTTCAGATAACAGTCTAATTGCATTTTGAATGCTTCAATTGAACTTGTCACCATCACATTCTCAGGCAGTACATTCCAGTCCTTAGCCATTCCTTGCGTGAAAAAGTATTGCCTCATGTCACTTCTGCCTCTCTTACCCATTAATTTCAATCTGTGCCCTCTCGTTCTTGATTCATTTCATGAGTGGAAACAGTTTCTCTCTATCTCCTCTGTCCAGACCCCTCATGGTTTTGAACAACTCTATCAAATCAACTCACCTCTCAGCCTTCTCTTCTCCAAGGAAAATGATCCTAACTTCTCCTGTCTATCTTCATAACTGAAATTCCTCATGCCTGGAAGCATTCTCATGGATCTTTTCTGTACTCTCTCCAATGCCCTCACAATCTTCCTAAAGTGTGGTGCCCAGAATTGGACAGAATACTTCAGCTGAGGCTGAATCAGTGTTTTATATAAGTTCAACATAACTTCCTTGCTCTTGTACTGAATGTCCCTGTTAATAAAGCCCAGGATACTGTATGCTTTATTAAATGCTCTCTCAACCTCTCCTGCCAACATCAATGACTTATGCACATATACACCTCGGTCTCTCTGCTCCTTTAGAATGGTGCCCTTTATTTTACATTATCTCAATATTCTTCCTACCAAAATGAATCACTTCATATTTCTCTGCATTGAAATTCATCTGCCACCTGCCTGCCCTTTCCACCAAGTTGTCTAAGTACTTTTGAAATTCAACACCATCCTCCTCACAGTTCACAATGCTTCCACGTTTCGTATCATCTGCAAACTCTGAAATTGTGCCCTGAACACCATGGTCTTGGTCAGTTACCTTCTTTGGCCTCCTTGTCTCGGGAGAAAATGTGTAAGCACCTGGAGGTGGTCAGTGGTTGGTGGAGCCGCACCTGGAGTGGCTACAAAGGCCAATTCTAGAGTGAATTGGCTCTTCCACAGGCGCTGCAGATAAAATTGGTTGTCGAGGCTATTTCATGGTTGGCTCTCTCCTTGTGCTTCTGTCTTTTTTCCTGCCAACTGTTAAGTCTCTTCGACTCACCATTCTTCAGACCCGCCTTTATGGCTATCTGCTGGCACTAGAGATCACTGGCAATTGACTCCCACAATTTGTGGTCAATGTCACAGGACTTCATTTCGCGTTTGCAGATGTCTTTAAAGCAGCGACACTGATGGCCGGTGGGTCTGATACCAGTGACAAGCTCGCTGTACAATGCGTCATTGGGGATCCTACCATCTTCCATGTGGCTCACATGGCCAAGCCATTTCAAGCGCTGCTGACTCAGTAGGGTGTATATGTTGGGGATATTGGGTGCCTCGAGGACTTCCACGTTGGAGATATGGTCCTGCCACCTGATGCCAAGGATTCTCCGGAGGCAGCGAAGATGGAATGAATTGAGACGTCGCTCTTGTAATATATATCAGGAAAATCAAGGGTGCCAACACTGATCCCTGGGGACCTCCAGCCTTTCCTCCAGCCCCCAAGAAACATTCACAAACTACAATTCTTTCTTTCCTGCCACTCAGCCAAAGCCGTATCCATGTTGTTACCGTCCCTTTTCATTCATGAACTATAAGTTTTCTCACAAGTCTGTTATGTGGCACAGTATCAAATGTCTTTTGTAAATACAATACACCACATCAATAGCATTGCCCTCATCAACCCTCTCTGTTACCTTCTCAAAATCTCCAGGCTGTTAGTTAAATAGTATTTGCCCTTCAGGAATCCATGCTGTTTTCCTTACTTAACCCGAATTTGTCCATGTGACTATTAATTTGTCCCGAATTATTATTACTAGAAGTTTCCCCACCACTGCAGTTAAATTTACTGGCCTGGAGTTCTTGGGATTATCTTTACACCCATTTTTGAACAAGGATGTAATATTTGCAATTCTCCAGTCCTCCGGCATCACCCCAAGTCTAAGGAAGATTGAGAATTTATGGCCAGTGCCTCTGCGATTTCCACTCTCACTTCCCTCATAATCCTTGGATGCACCTCATTGGCCCTGGTGCTTTATTCACTTTACCTCTAGACAGCCTATCTAATATGTCCACTTTATCAATTTTAAACCCTTCTTGTTTCTGAATTACCTGCTCTTTCACCATTGCATGTGTTGTACCTTCTTCCTTGTGTTATGACCCGAGGCGAGAGGAGTGCACTGTTAATTCAGTCCAGCTTCTCCACAGGTCACAACATTTTTTTCTCATTTTCCCACTTGCTGAAACAGTCCATCAGATACACTATTCCCATCAGAATAGAACACACTTTACTGAACTAAACAATTAAAAGTTTATCATAAATGAAGCAGGTGTAAGACCAGGAATCCTGCAGCGAGTAACTCACCTCCTGACTCCCCAAAGCCTGTCCACCATCGATAAGGCACAAGTCAAGAGTGTGATGAAATACTCTGCACTCGCCTGGATGGCTGCAGCTCCAACAACACTCAAGAAGCTCGACATCATCCAGGACAAAGCAGCCTATTTGATTGGCACACCATCCACAAACAGTGACTCCCTCCACCACCGATGCACAGTGGCAGCAGTGTGCACCGTCTACAAGATGCACTGCAGCAATGCACCAAGGCACCTTAGACAGCACCTTCCAAACCCGCGACCTCTACCATCTAGGACAAGGGGATCAAATGCATGGGAACATCACCACCTGCAAGTTCCCCTCCAAGTCATACACCATTATGACTTGGAAGTATATCGCCATTCCTTCACTGTCGCTGGGTCAAAATCCTGGAAGTCCATTCCGAACACAATTGTGAGTGAACCTACCTCCCATGGACTGCAGCGATTCAAGAAGGCAGTTCACCACCACCTTCTCAAGGGTTATGGAGAGATGGGTAATAAATGCTGGCCTAGCCAGTGATGCCTACATCCCAGGATCGAATAAAAAAGTCTCAACTAGAAATGAAGTAAAACAATATCACACAGATCAAATTTTTAAAAATCCAACAATTAATTTTTAACTTCCCCTTCCCACCTTAACCAAAGTTCAAAGTCCCTTTTAACCTGAACCAAATTTTAAAGTTACTTTTTTTTTACCTTAGTCCCTTAAAACTCAAACACAGACATATACACTGGTTAACAGAAAACAAGATCTAAAAAAAAAGATTTTTCGATCAGAGCTCTGTTACAAACAAAAAGAATTTGGGTTAACTAGTTGCCCATTTTGAAGGAAACAGCAGATGAGTTATGTTGTTCCAAACCAGCATGCAGTCTAACTTCTGAGCACACACATCCAGGTTACCAGACAACAGTTCTCTTCAGGCGGCATTGAGAATTATTTTTAGCAGGCTTTCTTCAAACAGGAAACAAGATGACTCAACTCCGCGGACTTCACAAGGTCTGTTCTGGAATTTCTGGAAAATGAGCTGGGTTGTGGTCTTCTCTGCTTTCTTGACTTTTTCTTCAGACTTGACGTTATCTCCTTCTAGAAGGTAAAACCACACACACTGACCGACAACCAGAAAGCTTGTCAGTTTTTCTGCCCATCCCAGGTGTTCTCTGCGACGACGGGGCTTGTCTAATCAAAGGAGAACGTATCACTTTTCTGCCCGCTACCAGGGTTTTGGCTTCATTCTCGAACCCGAGCCTTGTGATAACCAGTAACTCTGTTGCCAGTCCAGCTCCCTCTCAGTGACCTCTTGGTGGTTCAATTTTTAATAAAAAAACGGTCTAACATTTATTCAGCTGAACCATAAATGCCTTTAGAAATATTTTTTTTTACCAAAAAAGAATCACTTTTGTTACACTTGGTAAAGACAGATGCAACGTATTTATTTAATACCTCAACTATTCCCTCTGCATGCATGTGCAAATCCTCTGTGTGGCACCTAATTGGTGCAACGCCTCCTTTTGCTACCTGTTTATACGTCTATAGAAAACTTAGGAACTCCATTTAATGCTAGCCGCCAGACTCTTCTCATATTCTATTTTACTTCTCTTACTTGCTTTTATGCTTCCACTCTGCCTGGTTCTCAGTAGGATTGTCTACCTGGCGTCTGTCATAAGCACACTTTTTCTTTTTCATCTTAATCTCTACGTCACTCACCTCTTTTGTAATTCAGGGAGCTCTGGATTTGTTTACACTACCTTTCCCCTTCAAAGGAATATACCTTGACCGAGCCCAAACTATCTCCTCTTTGAAGGTAGCCCATTGTTCAGCTATTGTTTTCCTGCCAATCGTTGACTCCAATTTATTTTCCCCAGCTGCATTCTTACCCCGCTGAAGTTGGACTTCCCCTAGTTAATTATTCTTACCCTTTGTCCTTTTATGTAGTCAGCCTGAACCTTATGACGTAATGACCACTGTCCTTTAAGTGCTTCCCTACTGGTATTTGATCCACTTGGCCCACCTCATTCCCAAGTACCAGATCCAGCAGCGCCTCTTTTCTTGAATGAGGGTTTCAGCAGCAGATGAGCTGAGGCAGGGATTTAGTCAGGTGATGTTACAGAGATGGAAATAGGCGATTGTGGTGATGGCACCAGTATGAGGTTAGAAGCCTATTTTGTGGTCCAATGTGACACCAAGGTTGTGAACAGACTATAGTAATCCCAGACAGTTACTAGGAAGAAGGAAGGAATTGCTAGCTGGGGAAGGGAGATTGGAGCGGGAAGCAAAAACAAGGGGCTGAATTTTATTCTCCCCAGCGGAGTGCGAAACATTGGTGGCCCATATGTGCAGTCTGTGTCTGCTGTGCCACTGTGATGTAGCAGGCGACGTCTCATTTTAATACAGTGAACGGGCCGCCCACTCCACCCCCAATCACGTAACAGGGACGGCCTCAGCGACAACAGTAGTGTTGTCAGCTGCCTCTGTCCAGACACTGGTGCCATTTTTAAAGGGCAACCAGACCTGCCACAAAAAGTGCAAAGTTTAACCCCGTACACACACCACCGCCAGTGCACTGCAAATAAAATGTTGCCCATTTCCCCCAAAAAACTTACATTGTATAGTTGCCTTCCCACCATCCCCTCCAAAGACTTAAACTGCCGAGTACCCTCGCAACCCAACAACTGTCCAAAGTGTAGAGTTTGCCCCTTCTTCCCCTACACTATTAATGCAGAGTTGACCACGCCCGCCACAAGCACCAGCCACCACCCCCCACCCCATCAGTACTCTAAAAATCCTACTTTCCCCCCTTCCCCACCTCTGTGGCGTTGGCTTTCTCTGGACGGGAAAGCGACGGTGTGTGAGAAGAAGGGTCACTGACCCGAAACGTTAACTCTGCCTCTCTTTCCACAGATGCTGCCAGACCTGCTGAGTGGTTCCAGCATTTCTTGTTTTTATTTCAGATTTCCAGCATCTGCAGTATTTTGCTTTTATTATGAAGGTGTGTGAGTGTCAGCCGCTGCATGGAAGATCCCGGGCTGTCAGTAAGATCAAAGGGAATTGGACTGTAATGTATACATTAAGTTTATTGAAATATTTAAAGGAGGGTACCGCTGGCGAGCGGTTGGGGGGAGGAGGCAGGGAGCCACGAGCCTCTGCACAGCTGGAAAGATCAGGCCCAGCAATCCTGATGTGTGGCTCCATGGAGACCTACATCAGGAGCCCAATAGAGTCCAGCCCAATGGTTTCAGTATTCCCAATATTTAATTGGAGGAAATTTCTGCTCATCCAGTACTGGATGTTGCATAAGCAGTCTGATAATTTAACAACAGTGGAGAAGTGGAGAGAGGTGGTGGTGAGGTAAACTTGATGGAGTTCTTTGATAAAACAATGGAGAGGGCTGATGAGGGTGGTGTGATTGAAGTTATATATATGGACGTTCAAAAGGTGGTTGATCAAATGACATTCAATAGACAGGTTAGGAAAACTGAACCCTATGGATTAAAGGGACAGTTATATTGTGGATATAACATTGGCTAATGAAAAGTAAACAGAGAGAAATGGCGAAAGGTTGTTGGTCAGACTCCAGGTGAGTATACAGTGGTGTTCCCCAGGGCTTGATATTAGGACCACTGCTCTGTTTGCTCTTGGAGAACCCGGGGTGGGTAGGGCAGAGTCCCCTCCTCCTCCTCCCACTTTACAGAGTTTCCCCTCTCTAGCCTCTGCTCCATTTGTAGGTCATGTAACTACAGTCCCCATAACTCGTCCAGAGTTCGGTAAGCAAATCCTCTATCCTCCATGAATGTCTGCAGAAGCTCACAACGCAACCTCCAGAAAACCATCCACAGCACCTCCACTAACTTTACAATAACAGAAGTAAGTTAAAAGCACCTCACATGTCAGCTGAGTAAAATATACACGCATATTAACTAGGAGCAGACGTAGGCCATTCGGCCCTCGAATCTGCACCGCCATTCAATCAGATCATAGCTGATCGGTTTGTGTTTCGAATTCCACACTCCCATCTAACCTTGATAACCTTTCATTCCATTGCCTGATAAGAATCTATCTATCTCCACCTTAAAAATATTCAATGACCCCGTCTCCACCACCTTCTGTGGCAGAGAATTCCAAAGTCACACAACCCTCTAGAGAAAAATGTTCTCCTCCTCTCTGTCCTAAAGCGTCGACCCCTAATTTCGAAACAGTGCCCCCTAGTACTGGACTCACCCACAAGAGGAAACATCCTTTCCTCATTCACCATATCAAGGCCTTTCAGGTTCTTATAAACTTCAGTCAAATCTCCCCTCACCATTCTAAATTCCAGTGAAAACAAGACCGTCCGTCCAACCTTTACTCAGAACACAACCTGCTCATTCCTAGTATCAATCTAGTAAACCACATCTGAACCGCCTCCAAAGCATTCACATCCTCCATTAAATAAGGAGACCAAAACTACAGACAGTATTCGAGATGTGGTCTCACCAATGCCCTGTATAACTGAAGCATCACATGCTGACTTTTATTTTCAATTCCTCTTGTAATAAAGGAGAATATTCCATTAGCCTTCTCTGTTACTTGCTGTACCTACCTACTAACTGTTTGTGACTCATGCACTACAGAACCTAGATCCCTCAGCACCTCGGAATTTTGCAGTCCTCCTGCCAAAGTGAAAAATTTCACATTTTCCCACATTATACTCCATCTGTCAGATTTTTTCCCCACTCACTCAACCTACCTATATTGGACTACACCCTCCTTGTGTACTCTTCACAACATACTTTCCTACCTATCTTTGAGTCATCTGCAAATTTAGCGAACATGCCATCGCTTCCCTCATCTAAGTCTTTCATATAAATTGTAAAATGTTGAGGCCCCAGCACAGACCCATGATGGACTCAACTTGTCACATCCTGCCAATCTGAAAAGGACCCATTCATGCATACTCCCTCTTTTCGGCAACCGGCCAATAAAACTTTGATCCAAGCTAATATGTTACCCACTACACCATGAGCTCCTACTTTGCACAATAACCTTTTATGTGGCATCTTGTCTAATGCATTCTGGAAATCCAAGCGCAGTATGTCAAAGGGCTCCCCTTTACCCATATCGCATGTTACTCCTTCAAAGAACTCCAATAAATTGGTTAAAGATGACTTCCCTTTCACATAACAGGGCTATCTATTCGCGAATACCTTGAGTTTTTCTAAGTGCCCAGCGAAAGCCTCCTGAATGATCGATTCAAACATCTTCCCCACGACAGATGTCAAGCTAACTGGCCTATAGTTACCTGCTTTCTGCATCCCCCTCGTCTTGAATAGAGGGGTTATATTTATTACTTTCCAGTCTGATCGAACCTTTCCAAAATTAGTGAACTTTGAAAAATTAACAACAACACGACTAATACCTCATTAGCCACCTCTTTTAAGACTCTAGGATGAAGCACATCAGGACCCGGGGACTTTTCAGCCCGCAACTCCATAAGTTTGCTCAGTAAAGCTTCCCTGGCAATTGTATTTTCACCAAGCTACTCTCTTCCTTCCACCTCCTGATTTACAGCTCCGACTGGAATGTTTCTTGTATCCTCTATAGTGAAGACAGAAACAAAATATTTGTTCATCGCATCCGCTGTTTCCTTTTTATCTACTATTAACTCAACATTCTCACTGTCCAGAGGACCAACGCTCTTTTTACTTACTCTTCTCCTTTTTAAATACACGGAGAAACTCTTGCAATCCATTTTTACATTTCTAGCTCGCTTCCTATCATACTCGAATGTCTTTCTCCTGATTAACCCGTTAGCCATTGTCTGCTGTTCTTTATATTCTGACCAATTATCTGAACTGCCACTCATCTTTGCACAATTATCTGCCTTTTCCTTAAGTATGATGTTTTCGGTAATTTCTTACTAAACCGCTGGTGGGTCCTCCACCTTATAGTAGGAATATACTTATTGAGGAGTTTTCCTGAAATATCCCCTTAAATGTCTGCCACTGCGTCTCTATTGATCTATCTCCAAGACTAGTAACCCAGTTCACTTCAGCGAGCTCAACTTTCATGACCAAATCGTTGCCCTTATTCAAATTTAAAATACTGATCTTAGATCCACTCTTCTCTCTTTCAAACTGGATGTAAAATTCAGTCATAATGTGGTCGCTGCTACCTAGAGGTGCCATTACTCTGAGGTCATTAATTAATCCTGTCACATTACATTATACGAAGTCTAATATAACCTTATCTCTGGTTGTTTCCAGAACGTGCTGCTCCAAGAAACTACCTCGAAAGCATTCTATGAACTCTTCATCCGGGCTACTGTTCCCAATCTGATTTTTCCAGTTTATATGTAGATTAAATTCACCCATGATTATTGCCGTATGTCTATCACAAGTAAACAATATTTCTTCTTGTATACGATGTCCTACATTGTGATTACTGTTAGGAGGTCTGTAGACCACTCCTGCTAGGGACTTCTTTCTCCTGGTATTCCTCACCTCCACCCAAATCGATTCTACATTTTGATCTCCTGAACCAAGGTCATCTCGAACTAATGCCCCAACACCATCCTTGATTAACAGTGCCACCCCTCCACATTTACCTAGCTTCCTATTCTTCTTGAATGTCAAATGTCCCTCAATATTCAGGACCAGGAAGCCTGGTCCTTTTAAAAATACTAGAGGGGATTCCTGGTGCTGCTGAATGTATGCTAAGTTGTGAGTGACTAACACACGTGATCGGTGGACACGCACGGACCAAGTTTCAAAGATGTACATATTAGCTGCTAGAAAGGGACATTGACTTTACTCCAAACCCCTCCTCAGACTAACAACAAATGCACAGTACACCCAGGCTAGACCCCTACACAGAATGGGGGACTGTGCTGGCCACACTAGAAGTGGTTGGCTGTTCCATTCACATCGTTTTTATAGATCCAGGTTTTTGTTACATTGGCACCAGTGGCACCTTAATGTAAAAATCACAGCCGGAGGTGCTAGGGAGGGGAAAGAAATTCACTTTCAAAAGGGAATTTAAAAAGGTTTCAAAGGCATAAGATTTACAAGAATATGTGAAATCGAGAGGGGAATAGGGCTAATTGGAGTGGTGAGGCCATGGAGAGATCCAAAGACAAGAATGAGAATATTAAAATTAAGGTGTTGCCAGACCGGAAGACAATGTAGATCAGTGAGCACAGGGGTGATGGGTGATCGGGATTTGGTGTGAGTTAGAACACAGGCAGCAGATTTCTGGATGGGCTGTGGTTTATGGAGGTTAATAACTGGGAGGGTGACCAGGATAGAATTGGAAGGTGACCAGGATAGAATTGTAATAGTCAAGTGTGGATTTAACAAAGGCACAGATGAGGGTTTATGCAGTAGATGGGCTGAGGCAGAGGTGGAGACGGGACATATTACAGAGGTGGTGATAGGCAGGGTTGGTGATGGAGAGAATATGGAGATGAACTCAGCTCAGTGTCAACTGGATGCAGAGGTCGCAAACAGTCTGCTTCAGCCCCAGACATTGGGCAGTGAGGGGAATGCAGACAGTGGATAGGGAATGGAGTTTGTGGCAGTGACTGAAGACAATGGCTTCAGACTTCCCAAGATTGACATGACAAGAACATTAAATTTGTAAAATATGTTTATAGTTCGAAACGTTGGATACAGAGACTCACCAGGGACACCAATAATAGCGAGGATGGGATAATAAATCGTTTTAATCATCTTCAGTGCATAATAGATCCGATCATCTAATGTTAGCCAAAAATAATCTGCAGTAACTAGGCCAAACCAATAGGAGAAACTCCTGCTTCCCATGGTTGTAACATCCCAAGCTATTGTTCTCATGTTCTGACCCATTGTTGTAACATTCCAATCTATTGTTCTCAGATTCTGACCCATTGTTGTAACATTCCAATCTATTGTTCTCAGATTCTGGTCTATCCTCTCTCTCGCTGGGGCTGCTGAACATTGATAGCGCCGGAATGATGCTGTTGTTGACACTATGGGATAACACATTGAAAGGAGTCCTGTATTAATAGAAGAGGGAAACCCTCCAGCGACACAATTAGGGTCCATGGTGACTGACATTAATTACAATCACTGAACAAACAGGTTCAGTTAACCCCTTTCAATCCAACTCTTCTTGTGCCACAATAAAGTAGACCATTTACCCTGTCTGAATGGGATGTGTGGGGGATGCTGAGGGAAGGAATGTTGAAAATAGCAGAGGTAGTGACAGAATGTTCCAATCCTCCTTGGATATGGGCTTGATGCCAGAGATGGGAGGGTTGTAAATGTTACACTCGGTTTAAAAAAGGAGAGATGGAACAAACGGTGTAATTACTGACCAGTCAGTCTAACGTCGCTGGTGGGAAATTTCTAGACTTCACAGCCCAGGACAAAAACATTCGTTGCTTGGAAAAAAACACGGGACAATAAATACACGGGACGGCAGCAGGGATATGGTAATGACAAATCATATCTGGCAAAGCCCAACAACAACTTACATTTCTTGGTCAAAGCAGGAGGTATTAAGTAGTGTCTTAAGGGAGGAAAGTGAGGCATAGAGGCAGTGACAGTGGGATAGCGGTAATGTCACTGAACTAGAAAACCAGAGGTTCAGGCTAATACCATGGGGTCAATTCCCACATGGCAGTTGGTGGGAATTAACATTCAATCAATTAATAATTTCAATTCATCAATAAAAATCTGGAAATGAAATTTAGTCTCAGTCATGGTGCCATGAATCTATCATCGATTGTTGTAAAAACCGATCTGATTTACTAATGTCCTTTCGGGAAGGAAATCTGCTGTCCTTACCTGATCTGGCCTACATGTGACTCCAGACCCTCAACAATGTGGTTAACTCTTAACTGCCTGGTGAAATGTCCCAGCAAGTCATTCATTTGTCAAGGGCAATTAGGGATGGGAACAAATGCTGGCCTTGCCAGCGATGCACATATCCCACACACGAATAAAATAAAAGAGGTGTAGTTATGGAATTCCAGAGCTTTGGGTCTAGGCAGCTGAAGACCTGGCTGGCAGTGGAGCAATGATGAAAATCAAGCATACACAAGAGACCAGGATTGGAGGAGTGCAGATGTCTTGGAGGGTTGTGGGGCTGGTGAATATTACATAGATAAGGAGGGGTGAGGACATCGGGGGAGTTGCAAACACGGTTGAGAATTTTAAAATCAAGACATTGCTTAACTGGCAGCAGATGTATGTCAGTGATCGGGGAACGGGACTTGGTGTGAGTTTACACAAGAGCAGCAGAGTTTGGATGACCTCAAGTTTACAGAGAGTAGAATTTGTGAGACAAGCCAGGAGTTTGTTAAAATCTGGAATAGAAAGCTAGTCTCAGTCATGGAGCCATGAAACTATCATTGTTTTTTGTTAAACACCATCTGATTCACTAATGTCCTTTAGGGAAAAAAATCTGCCTTCCTTTCCTGATCTAGCCCACATATGACTCTAGACTCACAGCAATGTTATTGACTCTTAACTGCCCTCTGTAAAGGCCTAGCAAGCAACTCTGTTGAAGCATTTGAAAAGAAGGCTGAGAGTTTTTAAATTGATGTGTTGCTGACCAGGATCCAATGTCGGTCAGTGAGTTCAGGGGGTGATGGGTGAACAGGACTTGGTGTGAGTTAGGACATGGTCAGTAGTGTTATTCATCACCTCAGGTTTATGGCGGGTAGAATGTGGGAGACCAGCCAGGAGTGTGTTGGAAAACTCAAGTCGACAGGTAACACAGGCAAGGGGGAGTGTTTCATCAGCAGAGGAGCTGAGACAGGGATGAAGTCGTCCTATGTTAAGATGGTGGAAATAGGCAGTTTTATTGATAGCGTGAATATTTGGTAGGAAGCTCATCGCAGGAGCAACTATGACACCAGGTTGCAAACACTTTGCTTTAGTCTCAGACAGTTGCCAAGGACAGGGATGGAGTCTGTAGCTAAGAAATGTTTGATGTGCGGTTTGAAAACATTGGCTTTAGTTTTCCTAATATTTAATTGGCCTGGCAGATGTGTGAAGTGATACATTGTGGAAAGATTTTATAATATTATTTATTCATGGGTTGTGGGTGTCGCTGGCTGGGCCAGCAGTTATCACCCACCCCTAATAGCCTTTGAGAAGGTGATAGCGAACTGCAGGTGGATGAATGAGGAGAGATAACACAACTTTAAAGATGGTGAGAATAACAGAGAGACGTGGGGTGTTTGTGTGCAATCTTTGAAGTGAGCTGGACAGGTTAACAAACCGTTAAGAAAGAAAATAGATTCCTAGGTTTTATTAATAGAGACACAGAGTCGAATACTCAGGGTGTTATGTTACACCGATAGAAAAGACTAGATCGGCTCCACCTGGAGCATTGTGTCCAATACAGGGAACCACATTTTAGGAAGGACATGAGCCCATTGGAGAGGGGATAAAATAGTTTTACTGGAATTTTTCCAGGGATGAGGGATTACAGTTATGTAGCTGGGATGGTTCAACTTAGAGCAGGGAAATGTAAAATCAGATCTGATCGAGATGCGAAGCAGAAAGCAGAGAGTAGTGGAGAATATTTATTGTTCAGTCTGGAGGGAAGTACACAGTGCCGTTCCCCTGTTCTGAAGAAGGGTCACTGACCTGAAACATTAACTCTACTTCTCTCTCCACAGATGCTCCCAGACCTGCTGTGAATTTCCAGCATTCCTTGTACTTATTTCAGATTTCCATCATCCTCAGTATTTTGCTTTTATTATCCCGAGGGTCACTGTTGGGATCACTGTTGCAATATGTTAATACAATGGGCTTGTGTACGGAGGGGATAATGTCAAGGTTTTGTGATGGGTGGAAACTCAGAAATGTTAATAAACAGTGAGAAGGATAGTAACAAACTTCAGGAGGACAGAGACTGACTGGTGAAATGGACAGGAACATGGCAGATGTAATTTAACACAGTGAAGTGTGAAGTGAGACATGGGTAGGAAGTAGGTGGAGGAACAATATAAAATAAATGGTACCATTATAAAGCGGGTGCAGGATTAGAGAGACCTGCGGCGTACACATACAGATCTTTGATGGTAACATGTAGTGTCCTTGGTGTCAGAGAGAGAGGCACAGAGTAATAAAACTCATGAGGAAATGCTGATGTTTGTACATCATTGGTTAGGTCCCAGCTGGAGAATTATGTCCAATTCTGGTCACCACACTTTGATAAGGATGTCAAGGACTTAGTGAAGATACAGAGGTGATTTACTAGAATGGTACCAGGGATCTGGGAATTCAGTTACGTGGAGAGATTGGAAAAGCTGGGATTGTTCTCTTTCGAGCAGTGAAGGGTAAGAGGTGATTTAATATAGAATTCAAAATCATGAAGGGTCTTGATAGGTTAATTAATGTGAAACTGTTTCCAGTGTCATAAAGTTCAGTATTAAGAAGACACAGATTGAAGGTAATTGACAAAGAACCAGAGGTGAAATGAGGAGAATTTTCTTACACAGCGAGTTGTTGGGATGTGGGATTCACTGCCTGAAAACATGTTGGAAGCAGATTGAATAATATCTTTCAAAAGAGAATTTAGCAAATACTTGAATAGGAAAAAAGGAGACTGCGGAAAGTTGAGGGGGGTGGGTGTTGGTGGTGGAATTCATTAAGTAGCTCATTCCAAGAGACAGCACTGAAACAAAGGGCCGAGTAGCCTCCTTTTGTACTGCATCAGTCTCTGATTCTATGAGAAACAGACAGAGAGTGCAGAGAGCGAGTGAGGACATGCGTAAGTGGGAAAGGAAGATAGATATAGCGAGAAAATCGGGTTTGCTTCGTTTTTCGGGTGTAGGGATTGTAATTCGTGATCTGCCCTTGCCTATTCATGTTGAGGCAGGTGACACACAAACTTCCTGCTGCCTTCTCATTTCCACGAATTCTATGTAACGCCCAGGGTGACACGCAGTGCTGTCTGTCTGCTGGGGCCTAAGGTTGTGTGAGGCTGGCTCGTGTTTCATCCAGGATTCAGCTCTTAAAGACAGTCTGTTCCTCTTAAAGGGAGGTTGCACTGAATCACAGGAGGCTGCTGCTGACTGTGAAATGCCGCAATTAGAGACAAGGTAAATGGAGTACTAGGACAGAGAGAGGGTTCTGCGGTTCAC
Organism: Heterodontus francisci; assembly: GCF_036365525.1. Taxonomy (NCBI): domain Eukaryota; kingdom Metazoa; phylum Chordata; class Chondrichthyes; order Heterodontiformes; family Heterodontidae; genus Heterodontus; species Heterodontus francisci. The sequence goes on from NW_027141410.1 coordinate 309,381, forward strand.
GGATGTGGTGCTGGAGGCCTTAGTCATGGAGGGTGACATGAGCTGACAGGCCATGTTCCCATGGGGTGGGTTGCAGACCCTCAAGAAATGCACTTCGAAGTTAATAGGAGCAGGTGGCCAGGGAGGTCAGTGCAAGAAGTCTGGCCCCGAGGACCTGGCAGAAGAGCCAGAAGAAGTTAAATGAACTCACACGGGTGGTCAATGTCAGTGAATTCATCTCCACATGACATCTCCTGCCCTCAACACCAGTAACCTCTCACACTGCTCAATGAACCACACCCCCATCACTCACCCATCAGCTGTCCCTAACACTCAGGACCCACACCTAACATTCACATAGTCCATCTCACCCTCACACACCTTCTACTGATACCAGCCTCACATCCACCTCTCCCTGCCTCCACATGCCTCCAGCTCTTCAGCTATGGTAGGCACATCACCCAAACACAGTGCAACACAATCAATGACATTCTGCCCTCTCTCTTACAGGACAAGGTGGCTCATAAACACAGGGAGCAGCAGTGATCCGGTGGGGACCAGGCATACCTTCATCCCCTGAGCCTGAGGGAGGAGATGATTCTCCACATCATGGGACCGGCTGTGACAGGGCCCGTGGCATCCGGCATCACCGAGAGCATTCAGGATGATGTTATGTTGCTGCCTGACGTTCCTTCTTAACTCCCACCTCCCCCTCATCCGACTGTCTGGGAAGATGTACAAGCTGCAGATGGTGGGACCATGGACCTCCTGCTTTCCATCCCATTCCCAATCCCTCACCACAACCCTCCCCTTCTGATTTTATACTTTACAATGATAACCCAAAACTGTCAGCTTCCCAGTCACAGCAGCTCCAGGTGACAGAGAGAGAGCAGCAGCACAGCACTGATGGTGAAGCCCCACCACTTGGTCTGAAACTCACAGTCACCAGATCAAATACTTTCACTGTGTGTACATTAGAGGGTGGTATAGAGTCGGAATCTGCATGTGGTGAGTCACCGAGCATGAGTGAGCTGCAGCCAGGCCAGGGGGAAAGGATAGTTCATGTGTCAGATCACCGGAGGGCGAGGTCACAAACGAGTTATAATACACAGGACTCAGATGTAAACATTGCTGGAACAGCAGACAGGAGAATGCTGATCGACATGTACAGTGAGATACTTTGTCCATTGACAGTCTGTTGTCACTGTCAAAGAACATGGAGGAGTCCGACTCCAACATGGCACAGGACATTGCACAGAGTTTGAAGGACATTCTTTCCCCTGTGGAAGTGGTCACTAACTCCCTGACAGCACTAGCGGACCCAGCTGTGATACAATTGTTGGTGACCATTGTCTCAGCTTCCACTGCAGCACAGATGGCAGACACCCAACGTCTCAGTGCTGCAGTGCAAACTCAGACTCAGATTGCTTGCTGCCATGTAGGATCAGACTGCTGTCATCATGGCTGTGGATCTCAGTGTTCAAAGGATTTTGCAGGATCTCACAGCAGTCCAGCAATCTGTGATCCAGTAGATTACTAGGATTCCTGAGGTGTCACCCTGTGGGAGTGACAGTGTCTCCGTGGAGCATGAACCTGCTGTCCTCTCTCAGGATGACAGTATTTGTTCTCCCTTCACTGTCACTCCACCAGTGTCCTTGCTGTTACGCATCAGCCAGCCCAGGCTGCTGCTGCCCATGTCGAGGTGGTGCAGTCCGAATCCGAGCCATCAAAGCCCAGAGCTGCTCGAGGACGTCCTGCAAGGCCATATGCAGTCTCCCTAGTGAAAGTCAGCAGCCTTCCATCAGCCATGCTGTAGACACTGGGGAAACACTGTGTAGGATCCCTAGCAAAGTCGAGGGAACCCACAAGACAGGCACTAAGGGAATCCACAAGGGTGAATAGTTGCGTTGTATTTGCATAATTGGATGTGTTGTTGGATAAAGATGTTAATGAGCAGGTTTTAATTGCAGGAGGGTGACCAAGCGGAATCTGTGATGAGGCATCTCAGACGGGGGCAATGGTGGAGAATGGGGAATCCGTGGTGGGAAAGTGAAGTTGTCCTGTGGCAACCGGAATCTTAGCAGGCAATCGCCGGCAGCCTGTCCGGGTGGAAGGCATCCAGAAAATATTCTGGAAATATCCTGGTTGGTTGGCGATGGATGGTGGGGTTTGAATTCCTTGGGGGTGAATCATGAGCCATGTAAAGACAGGGTAGTGATTCTCTCCGAGGAGCTACATTCTGATTCTCCACAGAGTTCTGAAGTTCGTGGGAACAGAGGAGGAGGTGTAGGGCGTCTTGCAAAGCATTAAGGTAAATAAGACCCCAGGGCCTGATGGGATCTAACGCAGAATTGCTGTGGCCTTGACAGAAATCTTTGCATCCTCATTGGCTCTAGGTGATGTCCCAGAGGACTGGAGAATAGCAAATGTTGTTCCTTTGTTTAAGAAGGATAGCAAGGGTAATCCAGGAAATTACACTCCGGTGAGCCTTTGGTCAGTGGTAGGGAAATTATTAGAGAGGATTCTTCGGGGCAGGATTTACTTCCATTTGGAAACAAATAAACTTATTAGTAGTGAGAGGCAGCATGGTTTTGTGAAGGGGAAGTCGTGTCTCACGAACTTGATTGAGTTTTTTGAGGAAGTGACGAAGATGATTGATAAAGGAAGGGCAGTGGATGTTGTCCATACGGACTTCTGTAAAGCCTTTGACAAGGTCCCTCATGGCAGACTGGTGCAAAAGGTGAAGTCACACGGGATCAGAGGTGAGCTGGCAAGATGGATACAGAACTGGCTCGGTCATAGAAGACAGAGGGTATCAGTGGAAGGGTGCTTTTCTGAATGGAGGGCTGTGAATAGTGGTGTTCCGCAGGGATCAGTGCTGGGACCTTTGCTGTTTGTAGTATTTCTAAACGATTTGGAGGAAAATGTAGCTGGTCTGATTAGTAAGTTTGTGGAAAACACAAAGCTTGGTGGAGTTGCGGATAATGATGAGGATTGTCAGAGGATACAGCAGGTTATGGATCGGTTGGAGACTAGGGCGGAGAAATGGCAGATGGAGTTTTATCCAGACTCTCGCTGGCACGAGGGTGTCAATATAAATTTGTGTTTACATTCCCGGACAACTGTACACCTGGATGTGTCTCCCCCAGGGATTACATGATAGTCCGTCAACATTCTACCAGTGGTTGGCCATAGATCCGGTGTTACAGGTGCCGGACCCACCCCTACCCTTTGCCCTCGATGTCGCTACCACAGATACCACCTTATCAGCGGTATTCCTTCAGAAGAAACATGGCCGATTCTGCCGACTGGAATACGCATCTCACTTGTTAACATCAGTAGAAAGGGCCTTCACAATGTGTGAACAAGATTTGCTGTCCGTCTTCCGGGTGATTCAAAATTTTACGTTTATTGTCAGCCTCAGCACCGTTACTATCTTAACTGAACACACACCCTTCCAGTTGTTACTGGATGGACGGTTGAAGGACGGTAATGTTATATTGTCAGCCTCAGCCCTGTTACTATCCTAACTGAACACACACCCTTCCAGTTGTTACTGGATGGATGGTTGAAGGACGGTAATGTTATATTGTCAGCCTCAGCCGCGTTACTATCCTAACTGAACACATACCCTCCCAGTTGTTAGTGGAAGGACGTCTGAAGGACGGTAATGTTATATTGTCAGCCTCAGCCCTGTTACTATCCCAAAAGAACACACACCCTTCCAGTTGTTACTGGATGGATGGTTGAAGGACGGTAATGTTATATTGTCAGCCTCAGCCCTCTTACTATCCTAACTGAACACACACCCTTCCAGTTGCTACTGGATGGACGGTTGAAGGACGGTAATGTTATATTGTCAGCCTCAGTCCCGTTACTATCCTAACTGAACACACACCCTTCCAGTTGTTACTGGATGGACGGTTGAAGGACGGTAATGTTATATTGTCAGCCTCAGCCCTGTTACTATCCTAACTGAACACACACCCTTCCAGTTGTTACTGGATGGATGACTGAAGGACGGTAAAGTTATATTGTCAGCCTCAGCCCTGTTACTATCCTAACTGAACACACACCCTTCCAGTTGTTACTGGATGGACGGTTGAAGGACGGTAATGTTATATTGTCAGCCTCAGCCCTGTTACTATCCTAACTGAACACACACCCTTCCAGTTGTTACTGGATGGACGGTTGAAGGACGGTAATGTTATATTGTCAGCCTCAGCCCTGTTAATATCCTAACTGAACACACACCCTTCCAGTTGTTACTGGATGGACGGTTGAAGGACAGTAATGTTATATTGTCAGCCTCAGCCCTGTTACTATCCTAACTGAACACACACCCTTCCAGTTGTTACTGGATGGACGGTTGAAGGACGGTCATGTTATATTGTCAGCCTCAGCCCTGTTACTATCCTAACTGAACACACACTCTTCCAGTTGTTACTGGATGGACGGTTGAAGGACGGTAATGTTATATTGTCAGCCTCAGCCTTGTTACTATCCTAACTGAACACACACCCTTCCAGTTGTTACTGGATGGACGGTTGAAGGACGGTAATGTTATATTGTCAGCCTCAGCCTTGTTACTATCCTAACTGAACACACACCCTTCCAGTTGTTACTGGATGGACGGTTGAAGGACGGTAATGTTATATTGTCAGCCTCAGCCCTGTTACTATCCTAACTGAACACACGCCCTTTCAGTTGTTACTGGATGGATGACTGAAGGACGGTAATGTTATATTGTCAGCCTCAGCCTTGTTACTATCCTAACTGAACACACACCCTTCCAGTTGTTACTGGATGGATGACTGAAGGACGGTAATGTTATATTGTCAGCCTCAGCTCTGTTACTATCCTAACTGAACACACACCCTTCCAGTTGTTACTGGATGGACGGTTGAAGGACGGTAATGTTATATTGTCAGCCTCAGCCTTGTTACTATCCTAACTGAACACACACCCTTCCAGTTGTTACTGGATGGACGGTTGAAGGACGGTAATGTTATATTGTCAGCCTCAGCCCCGTTACTATCCTAACTGAACACACACCCTTCCAGTTGTTACTGGATGGACGGTTGAAGGACGGTAAAGTTATATTGTCAGCCTCAGCCTTGTTACTATCCTAACTGAACACACACCCTTCCAGTTGTTACTGGATGGACGGTTGAAGGACGGTAATGTTATATTGTCAGCCTCAGCCCTGTTACTATCCTAACTGAACACACACCCTTCCAGTTGTGACTGGATGGATGACTGAAGGACGGTAATGTTATATTGTCAGCCTCAGCCGCGTTACTATCCTAACTGAACACACGCCCTTCCAGTTGTTAGTGGATGGATGACTGAAGGACGGTAATGTTATATTGTCAGCCTCAGCCTTGTTACTATCCTAACTGAACACACACCCTTCCAGTTGTGACTGGATGGATGACTGAAGGACGGTAATGTTATATTGTCAGCCTCAGCCCCGTTACTATCCGAACTGAACACACGCCCTTCCAGTTGTTAGTGGATGGATGACTGAAGGACGGTAATGTTATATTGTCAGCCTCAGCCCCGTTACTATCCTAACTGAACACACACCCTTCCAGTTGTTACTGGATGGACGGTTGAAGGACAGTAATATTATATTGTCAGCCTCAGTCCCGTTACCATCCTAACTGAACACACGCCCTTCCAGTTGTTAGTGGATGGATGACTGAAGGACGGTATTGTTATATTGTCAGCCTCAGCCCTGTTACTATCCTAACTGAACACACACCCTTCCAGTTGTTACTGGATGGACGGTTGAAGGACGGTAATGTTATATTATCAGCCTCAGCCCCGTTACTATCCTAACTGAACACACACCCTTCCAGTTGTTACTGGATGGATGACTGAAGGACGGTAGTGTTATATTGTCAGCCTCAGCCCCGTTACTATCCTAACTGAACACACACCCTTCCAGTTGTTACTAGATGGATGACTGAAGGACGGTAGTGTTATATTGTCAGCCACAGCCCCGTTACTATCCTAACTGAACACACACCCTTCCAGTTGTTACTGGATGGACGGCTGAAGGACGGTAATGTTATATTGTCAGCCTCAGCCCCGTTACTATCCTAACTGAACACACACCCTTCCAGTTGTTACTGGATGGATGACTGAAGGATGGTAATGTTCCATTGTCAGCCTCAGCCCTGTTACTATCCTAACTGAACACACACCCTTCCAGTTGTTACTGGATGGATGACTGAAGGACGGTAATGTGATATTGTCAGCCTCAGCCCCGTTACTATCCTAACTGAACGCACACCCTTCCAGTTGTTACTAGATGGATGACTGAAGGACGGTAGTGTTATATTGTCAGCCTCAGCCCCGTTACTATCCTAACTGAACACACACCCTTCCAGTTGTTACTGGATGGACGGCTGAAGGACGGTAATGTTATATTGTCAGCCTCAGCCCCGTTACTATCCTAACTGAACACACACCCTTCCAGTTGTTCCTGGATGGACGGTTGAAGGACGGTAATGTTATATTGTCAGCATCAGCCCCGTTACTATCCTAACTGAACACACACCCTTCCAGTTGTTACTGGATGGACGGTTGAAGGACGGTAATGTTATATTGTCAGCCTCAGCCTTGTTACTATCCTAACTGAACACACACCCTTCCAGTTGTTACTGGATGGACGGTTGAAGGACGGTAATGTTATATTGTCAGCCTCAGCCCCGTTACTATCCTAACTGAACACACACCCTTCCAGTTGTTACTGGATGGACGGTTGAAGGACGGTAATGTTATATTGTCAGCCTCAGCCTTGTTACTATCCTAACTGAACACACACCCTTCCAGTTGTTACTGGATGGACGGTTGAAGGACGGTAATGTTATATTGTCAGCCTCAGCCCTGTTACTATCCGAACTGAACACACACCCTTCCAGTTGTGACTGGATGGATGACTGAAGGACGGTAATGTTATATTGTCAGCCTCAGCCCCGTTACTATCCTAACTGAACACACGCCCTTCCAGTTGTTAGTGGATGGATGACTGAAGGACGGTAATGTTATATTGTCAGCCTCAGCCTTGTTACTATCCTAACTGAACACACACCCTTCCAGTTGTGACTGGATGGATGACTGAAGGACGGTAATGTTATATTGTCAGCCTCAGCCCCGTTACTATCCGAACTGAACACACGCCCTTCCAGTTGTTAGTGGATGGATGACTGAAGGACGGTAATGTTATATTGTCAGCCTCAGCCCCGTTACTATCCTAACTGAACACACACCCTTCCAGTTGTTACTGGATGGACGGTTGAAGGACGGTAATATTATATTGTCAGCCTCAGTCCCGTTACCATCCTAACTGAACACACGCCCTTCCAGTTGTGACTGGATGGACGGTTGAAGGACGGTAATGTTATATTGTCAGCCTCAGCCTTGTTACTATCCTAACTGAACACACACCCTTCCAGTTGTTACTGGATGGATGACTGAAGGACGGTAATGTTATATTGTCAGCCTCAGCCCCTTTACTATCCTAACTGAACACACACCCTTCCAGTTGTTACTGGATGGATGACTGAAGGACGGTAATGTTATATTGTCAGCCTCAGCTCTGTTACTATCCTAACTGAACACACACCCTTCCTGTTGTTACTGGATGGACGGTTGAAGGACGGTAATGTTATATTGTCAGCCTCAGCCTTGTTACTATCCTAACTGAACACACACCCTTCCAGTTGTTACTGGATGGACGGTTGAAGGACGGTAATGTTATATTGTCAGCCTCAGCCCCGTTACTATCCTAACTGAACACACACCCTTCCAGTTGTTACTGGATGGACGGTTGAAGGACGGTAATGTTATATTGTCAGCCTCAGCCTTGTTACTATCCTAACTGAACACACACCCTTCCAGTTGTTACTGGATGGACGGTTGAAGGACGGTAATGTTATATTGTCAGCCTCAGCCCTGTTACTATCCTAACTGAACACACACCCTTCCAGTTGTGACTGGATGGATGACTGAAGGACGGTAATGTTATATTGTCAGCCTCAGCCGCGTTACTATCCTAACTGAACACACGCCCTTCCAGTTGTTAGTGGATGGATGACTGAAGGACGGTAATGTTATATTGTCAGCCTCAGCCTTGTTACTATCCTAACTGAACACACACCCTTCCAGTTGTGACTGGATGGATGACTGAAGGACGGTAATGTTATATTGTCAGCCTCAGCCCCGTTACTATCCGAACTGAACACACGCCCTTCCAGTTGTTAGTGGATGGATGACTGAAGGACGGTAATGTTATATTGTCAGCCTCAGCCCCGTTACTATCCTAACTGAACACACACCCTTCCAGTTGTTACTGGATGGACGGTTGAAGGACGGTAATATTATATTGTCAGCCTCAGTCCCGTTACCATCCTAACTGAACACACGCCCTTCCAGTTGTTAGTGGATGGATGACTGAAGGACGGTAATGTTATATTGTCAGCCTCAGCCCTGTTACTATCCTAACTGAACACACACCCTTCCAGTTGTTCCTGGATGGACGGTTGAAGGACGGTAATGTTATATTGTCAGCCTCAGCCCCGTTACTAACCTAACTGAACACACACCCTTCCAGTTGTGACTGGATGGACGGTTGAAGGACGGTAATGTTATATTGTCAGCCTCAGTCTTGTTACTATCCTAACTGAACACACACCCTTCCAGTTGTTACTGGATGGATGACTGAAGGACGGTAATGTTATATTGTCAGCCTCAGCCCCGTTACTATCCTAACTGAACACACACCCTTCCAGTTGTTACTGGATGGACGGTTGAAGGACGGTAATGTTATGTTGTCAGCCTCAGCCCCGTTACTATCCTAACTGAACACACACCCTTCCAGTTCTTACTGGATGGATGACTGAAGGACGGTAATGTTATATTATCAGCCTCAGCCCTGTTACTATCCTAACTGAACACATACCCTTCCAGTTGTTACTGGGTGGACGGTTGAAGGACGGTAATGTTATATTGTCAGCCTCAGCCCCGTTACTATCCTAACTGAACACACACCCTTCCAGTTGTTACCAGATGGATGACTGAAGGACGGTAGTGTTATATTGTCAGCCACAGCCCCGTTACTATCCTAACTGAACACACACCCTTCCAGTTGTTACTGGATGGACGGCTGAAGGACGGTAATGTTATATTGTCAGCCTCAGCCCCGTTACTATCCTAACTGAACACACACCCTTCCAGTTGTTACTGGATGGACGGTTGAAGGACGGTAATGTTATATTGTCAGCCTCAGCCTTGTTACTATCCTAACTGAACACACACCCTTCCAGTTGTTACTGGATGGACGGTTGAAGGACGGTAATGTTATATTGTCAGCCTCAGCCCTGTTACTATCCTAACTGAACACACACCCTTCCAGTTGTGACTGGATGGATGACTGAAGGACGGTAATGTTATATTGTCAGCCTCAGCCGCGTTACTATCCTAACTGAACACACGCCCTTCCAGTTGTTAGTGGATGGATGACTGAAGGACGGTAATGTTATATTGTCAGCCTCAGCCTTGTTACTATCCTAACTGAACACACACCCTTCCAGTTGTGACTGGATGGATGACTGAAGGACGGTAATGTTATATTGTCAGCCTCAGCCCCGTTACTATCCGAACTGAACACACGCCCTTCCAGTTGTTAGTGGATGGATGACTGAAGGACGGTAATGTTATATTGTCAGCCTCAGCCCCGTTACTATCCTAACTGAACACACACCCTTCCAGTTGTTACTGGATGGACGGTTGAAGGACGGTAATATTATATTGTCAGCCTCAGTCCCGTTACCATCCTAACTGAACACACGCCCTTCCAGTTGTTAGTGGATGGATGACTGAAGGACGGTAATGTTATATTGTCAGCCTCAGCCCTGTTACTATCCTAACTGAACACACACCCTTCCAGTTGTTCCTGGATGGACGGTTGAAGGACGGTAATGTTATATTGTCAGCCTCAGCCCCGTTACTAACCTAACTGAACACACACCCTTCCAGTTGTGACTGGATGGACGGTTGAAGGACGGTAATGTTATATTGTCAGCCTCAGTCTTGTTACTATCCTAACTGAACACACACCCTTCCAGTTGTTACTGGATGGATGACTGAAGGACGGTAATGTTATATTGTCAGCCTCAGCCCCGTTACTATCCTAACTGAACACACACCCTTCCAGTTGTTACTGGATGGACGGTTGAAGGACGGTAATGTTATGTTGTCAGCCTCAGCCCCGTTACTATCCTAACTGAACACACACCCTTCCAGTTCTTACTGGATGGATGACTGAAGGACGGTAATGTTATATTATCAGCCTCAGCCCTGTTACTATCCTAACTGAACACATACCCTTCCAGTTGTTACTGGGTGGACGGTTGAAGGACGGTAATGTTATATTGTCAGCCTCAGCCCCGTTACTATCCTAACTGAACACACACCCTTCCAGTTGTTACCAGATGGATGACTGAAGGACGGTAGTGTTATATTGTCAGCCACAGCCCCGTTACTATCCTAACTGAACACACACCCTTCCAGTTGTTACTGGATGGACGGCTGAAGGACGGTAATGTTATATTGTCAGCCTCAGCCCCGTTACTATCCTAACTGAACACACACCCTTCCAGTTGTTACTGGATGGATGACTGAAGGATGGTAATGTTCTATTGTCAGCCTCAGCCCTGTTACTATCCTAACTGAACACACACCCTTCCAGTTGTTACTGGATGGATGACTGAAGGACGGTAATGTGATATTGTCAGCCTCAGCCCCGTTACTATCCTAACTGAACGCACACCCTTCCAGTTGTTACTAGATGGATGACTGAAGGACGGTAGTGTTATATTGTCAGCCTCAGCCCCGTTATTATCCTAACTGAACACACACCCTTCCAGTTGTTACTGGATGGACGGCTGAAGGACGGTAATGTTATATTGTCAGCCTCAGCCCCGTTACTATCCTAACTGAACACACACCCTTCCAGTTGTTCCTGGATGGACGGTTGAAGGACGGTAATGTTATATTGTCAGCATCAGCCCCGTTACTATCCTAACTGAACACACACCCTTCCAGTTGTTACTGGATGGACGGTTGAAGGACGGTAATGTTATATTGTCAGCCTCAGCCTTGTTACTATCCTAACTGAACACACACCCTTCCAGTTGTTACTGGATGGACGGTTGAAGGACGGTAATGTTATATTGTCAGCCTCAGCCCCGTTACTATCCTAACTGAACACACACCCTTCCAGTTGTTACTGGATGGACGGTTGAAGGACGGTAATGTTATATTGTCAGCCTCAGCCTTGTTACTATCCTAACTGAGCACACACCCTTCCAGTTGTTACTGGATGGACGGTTGAAGGACGGTAATGTTATATTGTCAGCCTCAGCCCTGTTACTATCCTAACTGAACACACACCCTTCCAGTTGTGACTGGATGGATGACTGAAGGACGGTAATGTTATATTGTCAGCCTCAGCCCCGTTACTATCCTAACTGAACACACGCCCTTCCAGTTGTTAGTGGATGGATGACTGAAGGACGGTAATGTTATATTGTCAGCCTCAGCCTTGTTACTATCCTAACTGAACACACACCCTTCCAGTTGTGACTGGATGGATGACTGAAGGACGGTAATGTTATATTGTCAGCCTCAGCCCCGTTAATATCCGAACTGAACACACGCCCTTCCAGTTGTTAGTGGATGGATGACTGAAGGACGGTAATGTTATATTGTCAGCCTCAGCCCCGTTACTATCCTAACTGAACACACACCCTTCCAGTTGTTACTGGATGGACGGTTGAAGGACGGTAATGTTATATTGTCAGCCTCAGCCCTGTTAATATCCTAACTGAACACACACCCTTCCAGTTGTTACTGGATGGACGGTTGAAGGACAGTAATGTTATATTGTCAGCCTCAGCCCTGTTACTATCCTAACTGAACACACACCCTTCCAGTTGTTACTGGATGGACGGTTGAAGGACGGTCATGTTATATTGTCAGCCTCAGCCCTGTTACTATCCTAACTGAACACACACTCTTCCAGTTGTTACTGGATGGACGGTTGAAGGACGGTAATGTTATATTGTCAGCCTCAGCCTTGTTACTATCCTAACTGAACGCACACCCTTCCAGTTGTTACTGGATGGACGGTTGAAGGACGGTAATGTTATATTGTCAGCCTCAGCCTTGTTACTATCCTAACTGAACACACACCCTTCCAGTTGTTACTGGATGGACGGTTGAAGGACGGTAATGTTATATTGTCAGCCTCAGCCCTGTTACTATCCTAACTGAACACACGCCCTTTCAGTTGTTACTGGATGGATGACTGAAGGACGGTAATGTTATATTGTCAGCCTCAGCCTTGTTACTATCCTAACTGAACACACACCCTTCCAGTTGTTACTGGATGGATGACTGAAGGACGGTAATGTTATATTGTCAGCCTCAGCTCTGTTACTATCCTAACTGAACACACACCCTTCCAGTTGTTACTGGATGGACGGTTGAAGGACGGTAATGTTATATTGTCAGCCTCAGCCTTGTTACTATCCTAACTGAACACACACCCTTCCAGTTGTTACTGGATGGACGGTTGAAGGACGGTAATGTTATATTGTCAGCCTCAGCCCCGTTACTATCCTAACTGAACACACACCCTTCCAGTTGTTACTGGATGGACGGTTGAAGGACGGTAAAGTTATATTGTCAGCCTCAGCCTTGTTACTATCCTAACTGAACACACACCCTTCCAGTTGTTACTGGATGGACGGTTGAAGGACGGTAATGTTATATTGTCAGCCTCAGCCCTGTTACTATCCTAACTGAACACACACCCTTCCAGTTGTGACTGGATGGATGACTGAAGGACGGTAATGTTATATTGTCAGCCTCAGCCGCGTTACTATCCTAACTGAACACACGCCCTTCCAGTTGTTAGTGGATGGATGACTGAAGGACGGTAATGTTATATTGTCAGCCTCAGCCTTGTTACTATCCTAACTGAACACACACCCTTCCAGTTGTGACTGGATGGATGACTGAAGGACGGTAATGTTATATTGTCAGCCTCAGCCCCGTTACTATCCGAACTGAACACACGCCCTTCCAGTTGTTAGTGGATGGATGACTGAAGGACGGTAATGTTATATTGTCAGCCTCAGCCCCGTTACTATCCTAACTGAACACACACCCTTCCAGTTGTTACTGGATGGACGGTTGAAGGACAGTAATATTATATTGTCAGCCTCAGTCCCGTTACCATCCTAACTGAACACACGCCCTTCCAGTTGTTAGTGGATGGATGACTGAAGGACGGTATTGTTATATTGTCAGCCTCAGCCCTGTTACTATCCTAACTGAACACACACCCTTCCAGTTGTTACTGGATGGACGGTTGAAGGACGGTAATGTTATATTATCAGCCTCAGCCCCGTTACTATCCTAACTGAACACACACCCTTCCAGTTGTTACTGGATGGATGACTGAAGGACGGTAGTGTTATATTGTCAGCCTCAGCCCCGTTACTATCCTAACTGAACACACACCCTTCCAGTTGTTACTAGATGGATGACTGAAGGACGGTAGTGTTATATTGTCAGCCACAGCCCCGTTACTATCCTAACTGAACACACACCCTTCCAGTTGTTACTGGATGGACGGCTGAAGGACGGTAATGTTATATTGTCAGCCTCAGCCCCGTTACTATCCTAACTGAACACACACCCTTCCAGTTGTTACTGGATGGATGACTGAAGGATGGTAATGTTCCATTGTCAGCCTCAGCCCTGTTACTATCCTAACTGAACACACACCCTTCCAGTTGTTACTGGATGGATGACTGAAGGACGGTAATGTGATATTGTCAGCCTCAGCCCCGTTACTATCCTAACTGAACGCACACCCTTCCAGTTGTTACTAGATGGATGACTGAAGGACGGTAGTGTTATATTGTCAGCCTCAGCCCCGTTACTATCCTAACTGAACACACACCCTTCCAGTTGTTACTGGATGGACGGCTGAAGGACGGTAATGTTATATTGTCAGCCTCAGCCCCGTTACTATCCTAACTGAACACACACCCTTCCAGTTGTTCCTGGATGGACGGTTGAAGGACGGTAATGTTATATTGTCAGCATCAGCCCCGTTACTATCCTAACTGAACACACACCCTTCCAGTTGTTACTGGATGGACGGTTGAAGGACGGTAATGTTATATTGTCAGCCTCAGCCTTGTTACTATCCTAACTGAACACACACCCTTCCAGTTGTTACTGGATGGACGGTTGAAGGACGGTAATGTTATATTGTCAGCCTCAGCCCCGTTACTATCCTAACTGAACACACACCCTTCCAGTTGTTACTGGATGGACGGTTGAAGGACGGTAATGTTATATTGTCAGCCTCAGCCTTGTTACTATCCTAACTGAACACACACCCTTCCATTTGTTACTGGATGGACGGTTGAAGGACGGTAATGTTATATTGTCAGCCTCAGCCCTGTTACTATCCGAACTGAACACACACCCTTCCAGTTGTGACTGGATGGATGACTGAAGGACGGTAATGTTATATTGTCAGCCTCAGCCCCGTTACTATCCTAACTGAACACACGCCCTTCCAGTTGTTAGTGGATGGATGACTGAAGGACGGTAATGTTATATTGTCAGCCTCAGCCTTGTTACTATCCTAACTGAACACACACCCTTCCAGTTGTGACTGGATGGATGACTGAAGGACGGTAATGTTATATTGTCAGCCTCAGCCCCGTTACTATCCGAACTGAACACACGCCCTTCCAGTTGTTAGTGGATGGATGACTGAAGGACGGTAATGTTATATTGTCAGCCTCAGCCCCGTTACTATCCTAACTGAACACACACCCTTCCAGTTGTTACTGGATGGACGGTTGAAGGACGGTAATATTATATTGTCAGCCTCAGTCCCGTTACCATCCTAACTGAACACACGCCCTTCCAGTTGTGACTGGATGGACGGTTGAAGGACGGTAATGTTATATTGTCAGCCTCAGCCTTGTTACTATCCTAACTGAACACACACCCTTCCAGTTGTTACTGGATGGATGACTGAAGGACGGTAATGTTATATTGTCAGCCTCAGCCCCTTTACTATCCTAACTGAACACACACCCTTCCAGTTGTTACTGGATGGATGACTGAAGGACGGTAATGTTATATTGTCAGCCTCAGCTCTGTTACTATCCTAACTGAACACACACCCTTCCTGTTGTTACTGGATGGACGGTTGAAGGACGGTAATGTTATATTGTCAGCCTCAGCCTTGTTACTATCCTAACTGAACACACACCCTTCCAGTTGTTACTGGATGGACGGTTGAAGGACGGTAATGTTATATTGTCAGCCTCAGCCCCGTTACTATCCTAACTGAACACACACCCTTCCAGTTGTTACTGGATGGACGGTTGAAGGACGGTAATGTTATATTGTCAGCCTCAGCCTTGTTACTATCCTAACTGAACACACACCCTTCCAGTTGTTACTGGATGGACGGTTGAAGGACGGTAATGTTATATTGTCAGCCTCAGCCCTGTTACTATCCTAACTGAACACACACCCTTCCAGTTGTGACTGGATGGATGACTGAAGGACGGTAATGTTATATTGTCAGCCTCAGCCGCGTTACTATCCTAACTGAACACACGCCCTTCCAGTTGTTAGTGGATGGATGACTGAAGGACGGTAATGTTATATTGTCAGCCTCAGCCTTGTTACTATCCTAACTGAACACACACCCTTCCAGTTGTGACTGGATGGATGACTGAAGGACGGTAATGTTATATTGTCAGCCTCAGCCCCGTTACTATCCGAACTGAACACACGCCCTTCCAGTTGTTAGTGGATGGATGACTGAAGGACGGTAATGTTATATTGTCAGCCTCAGCCCCGTTACTATCCTAACTGAACACACATCCTTCCAGTTGTTACTGGATGGACGGTTGAAGGACGGTAATATTATATTGTCAGCCTCAGTCCCGTTACCATCCTAACTGAACACACGCCCTTCCAGTTGTTAGTGGATGGATGACTGAAGGACGGTAATGTTATATTGTCAGCCTCAGCCCTGTTACTATCCTAACTGAACAAACACCCTTCCAGTTGTTCCTGGATGGACGGTTGAAGGACGGTAATGTTATATTGTCAGCCTCAGCCCCGTTACTAACCTAACTGAACACACACCCTTCCAGTTGTGACTGGATGGACGGTTGAAGGACGGTAATGTTATATTGTCAGCCTCAGTCTTGTTACTATCCTAACTGAACACACACCCTTCCAGTTGTTACTGGATGGATGACTGAAGGACGGTAATGTTATATTGTCAGCCTCAGCCCCGTTACTATCCTAACTGAACACACACCCTTCCAGTTGTTACTGGATGGACGGTTGAAGGACGGTAATGTTATGTTGTCAGCCTCAGCCCCGTTACTATCCTAACTGAACACACACCCTTCCAGTTGTTACTGGATGGATGACTGAAGGACGGTAATGTTATATTATCAGCCTCAGCCCTGTTACTATCCTAACTGAACACATACCCTTCCAGTTGTTACTGGGTGGACGGTTGAAGGACGGTAATGTTATATTGTCAGCCTCAGCCCCGTTACTATCCTAACTGAACACACACCCTTCCAGTTGTTACCAGATGGATGACTGAAGGACGGTAGTGTTATATTGTCAGCCACAGCCCCGTTACTATCCTAACTGAACACACACCCTTCCAGTTGTTACTGGATGGACGGCTGAAGGACGGTAATGTTATATTGTCAGCCTCAGCCCCGTTACTATCCTAACTGAACACACACCCTTCCAGTTGTTACTGGATGGATGACTGAAGGATGGTAATGTTCTATTGTCAGCCTCAGCCCTGTTACTATCCTAACTGAACACACACCCTTCCAGTTGTTACTGGATGGATGACTGAAGGACGGTAATGTGATATTGTCAGCCTCAGCCCCGTTACTATCCTAACTGAACGCACACCCTTCCAGTTGTTACTAGATGGATGACTGAAGGACGGTAGTGTTATATTGTCAGCCTCAGCTCCGTTATTATCCTAACTGAACACACACCCTTCCAGTTGTTACTGGATGGACGGCTGAAGGACGGTAATGTTATATTGTCAGCCTCAGCCCCGTTACTATCCTAACTGAACACACACCCTTCCAGTTGTTCCTGGATGGACGGTTGAAGGACGGTAATGTTATATTGTCAGCATCAGCCCCGTTACTATCCTAACTGAACACACACCCTTCCAGTTGTTACTGGATGGACGGTTGAAGGACGGTAATGTTATATTGTCAGCCTCAGCCTTGTTACTATCCTAACTGAACACACACCCTTCCAGTTGTTACTGGATGGACGGTTGAAGGACGGTAATGTTATATTGTCAGCCTCAGCCCCGTTACTATCCTAACTGAACACACACCCTTCCAGTTGTTACTGGATGGACGGTTGAAGGACGGTAATGTTATATTGTCAGCCTCAGCCTTGTTACTATCCTAACTGAGCACACACCCTTCCAGTTGTTACTGGATGGACGGTTGAAGGACGGTAATGTTATATTGTCAGCCTCAGCCCTGTTACTATCCTAACTGAACACACACCCTTCCAGTTGTGACTGGATGGATGACTGAAGGACGGTAATGTTATATTGTCAGCCTCAGCCCCGTTACTATCCTAACTGAACACACGCCCTTCCAGTTGTTAGTGGATGGATGACTGAAGGACGGTAATGTTATATTGTCAGCCTCAGCCTTGTTACTATCCTAACTGAACACACACCCTTCCAGTTGTGACTGGATGGATGACTGAAGGACGGTAATGTTATATTGTCAGCCTCAGCCCCGTTAATATCCGAACTGAACACACGCCCTTCCAGTTGTTAGTGGATGGATGACTGAAGGACGGTAATGTTATATTGTCAGCCTCAGCCCCGTTACTATCCTAACTGAACACACACCCTTCCAGTTGTTACTGGATGGACGGTTGAAGGACGGTAATATTACATTGTCAGCCTCAGTCCCGTTACCATCCTAACTGAACACACGCCCTTCCAGTTGTTAGTGGATGGATGACTGAAGGACGGTAATGTTATATTGTCAGCCTCAGCCCTGTTACTATCCTAACTGAACACACACCCTTCCAGTTGTTCCTGGATGGACGGTTGAAGGACGGTAATGTTATATTGTCAGCCTCAGCCCCGTTACTAACCTAACTGAACACACACCCTTCCAGTTGTGACTGGATGGACGGTTGAAGGACGGTAATGTTATATTGTCAGCCTCAGCCTTGTTACTATCCTAACTGAACACACACCCTTCCAGTTGTTACTGGATGGATGACTGAAGGACGGTAATGTTATATTGTCAGCCTCAGCCCCGTTACTATCCTAACTGAACACACACCCTTCCAGTTGTTACTGGATGGATGACTGAAGGACGGTAATGTTATATTGTCAGCCTCAGCCCTGTTACTATCCTAACTGAACACACACCCTTCCAGTTGTTACTGGATGGACGGTTGAAGGACGGTAATGTTATGTTGTCAGCCTCAGCCCCGTTACTATCCTAACTGAACACACACCCTTCCAGTTGTTACTGGATGGATGACTGAAGGACGGTAATGTTATATTATCAGCCTCAGCCCTGTTACTATCCTAACTGAACACATACCCTTCCAGTTGTTACTGGGTGGACGGTTGAAGGACGGTAATGTTATATTGTCAGCCTCAGCCCCGTTACTATCCTAACTGAACACACACCCTGACAGTTGTTACTGGATGTCCGGTTGAAGGACGGTATTGTTATATTGTCAGCCTCAGCCCTGTTACTATCCGAACTGAACACACACCCTTCCAGTTGTTACTGGATGGACGGTTGAAGGACGGTAATGTTATATTATCAGCCTCAGCCCCGTTACTATCCTAACTGAACACACACCCTTCCAGTTGTTACTGGATGGATGACTGAAGGACGGTAGTGTTATATTGTCAGCCTCAGCCCCGTTACTATCCTAACTGAACACACACCCTTCCAGTTGTTACTAGATGGATGACTGAAGGACGGTAGTGTTATATTGTCAGCCACAGCCCCGTTACTATCCTAACTGAACACACACCCTTCCAGTTGTTACTGGATGGACGGCTGAAGGACGGTAATGTTATATTGTCAGCCTCAGCCCCGTTACTATCCTAACTGAACACACACCCTTCCAGTTGTTACTGGATGGATGACTGAAGGATGGTAATGTTCTATTGTCAGCCTCAGCCCTGTTACTATCCTAACTGAACACACACCCTTCCAGTTGTTACTGGATGGATGACTGAAGGACGGTAATGTGATATTGTCAGCCTCAGCCCCGTTACTATCCTAACTGAACGCACACCCTTCCAGTTGTTACTAGATGGATGACTGAAGGACGGTAGTGTTATATTGTCAGCCTCAGCCCCGTTACTATCCTAACTGAACACACACCCTTCCAGTTGTTACTGGATGGACGGCTGAAGGACGGTAATGTTATATTGTCAGCCTCAGCCCCGTTACTATCCTAACTGAACACACACCCTTCCAGTTGTTCCTGGATGGACGGTTGAAGGACGGTAATGTTATATTGTCAGCATCAGCCCCGTTACTATCCTAACTGAACACACACCCTTCCAGTTGTTACTGGATGGATGGTTGAAGGACGGTAATGTTATATTGTCAGCCTCAGCCTTGTTACTATCCTAACTGAACACACACCCTTCCAGTTGTTACTGGATGGATAGTTGAAGGACGCTAATGTTATATTGTCAGCCTCAGCCCTGTTACTATCCTAACTGAACACACACCCTTCCAGTTGTTACTGGATGGACGGTTGAAGGACGGTAATGTTATATTGTCAGCCTCAGCCCTGTTACTATCCTAACTGAACACACGCCCTTCCAGTTGCTACTGGATGGATGGTTGAAGGACGGTAATGTTATATTGTCAGCCTCAGCCCCGTTACTATCCTAACTGAACACATACCCTTCCAGTTGTTACTGGATGGATGACTGAAGGACGGTAATGTTATATTGTCAGCCTCAGCCTTGTTACTATCCTAACTGAACACACACCCTTCAAATTGTTACTGGATGGACGGTTGAAGGACGGTAATGTTATTTTGTCAGCCTCAGCCTTGTTACTATCCTAACTGAACACACACCCTTCCAGTTGTTACTGGATGGACGGTTGAAGGACGGTAATGTTATATTGTCAGCCTCAGCCCTGTTACTATCCTAACTGAACACACACCCTTCCAGTTGTTAGTGGATGGATGACTGAAGGACGGTAATGTTATATTGTCAGCCTCAGCCCTGTTACTATCCTAACTGAACACACACCCTTCCAGTTGTTCGTGGATGGATGACTGAAGGACGGTAATGTTAGTCAGAATCACATTGCTCGGTGGACCTTGCTCTTGCAAGGTAGATATATTTCAGTAAAAAAGGAAAATACTTTGACATGCTTGGCAGACAATTTAATCTACCAGGCTGAACCCCATGAGTGTCAGGTTTTGACAGAAAAGGCCGTCAAGGGACATTTTGTGTCAAAATCAGTGCGGGGCGGGAGTGTCCAACGGAAGAAAACAGAAATCAAACCAGCACTCAACATTTTTGTTGACGGTTCATCTGCAGTGGAGGATGGGATTAGGCAGGCAAAGTGCGGATTACAAATACAGGATCATAATGGAAAACCAATTAAAGACATTGCCTTCCAGTTCCTGGCGAGTTTATGTGTGCAGTGTGCCGAACGAGCTGCATTCACTTTGTGCTGACACAACCACATGTTTCCCCCACTGGTTGATATAAATTCTGACAGTATGTACGTGTGTAACTGTTTGACCGAGTACCTACCTCTGTGGGAAGCCAGAGGTTTTGTGTCAGCAGATGGCAAACCTTTTCCATCTGTCCTATTACTGCAGAGAATAGTAGATGCAGCGAGGAGATGTTACAGAAAATACTATGATATATTGACCTATGTTGTGAAAATTGGAAAGGAGATAATTGGGACAACTTTGTCTAAGTGTCGTCTGGAAAACCAGGTGGTCATATGTCCTTACCCTATATATATATATATACATACATATAAAACAGCAGAATCAAAATGTGGATTTATAACCACTGGAAATTGCACCATGGAAACTAGGCAGACATTATCAGGTTAACCCATGTGGCCTCTTTGGCAAAGGGGAGATATTGCTTAACCACCACAATGAAGAAGTACCAGTATGGACATAACCGGATTTGTCTGGTGAGCAACAGTACGTCGCTTGTCAACCCACAAATACCAACTAGAGTAGAGAAGACGGAGTTGGTCGGCATACATAAAAGAAAGACAGAAACGATAATTGTTACAGAAAGTATTAAGGACGACTTGATAAATTACCTTCGGGAACATGAATATACTATTCAGCCATTGCCCATACGTTTGGGTCAAGAGAGGCAGCAACAAGAAACCATTGCTGTAGTGTACTACAATCTGGAACAACAGTGGAAGATGATACAAGTTCAGATTGATGAGATAAATGATTCTACCTGGTGGGAGGACTTATGGAACTGGGGGTCAAACGTGAAGATGCACCCTGGTTTAGAAATATCTACCATGTCCTGATAGTCGTTTCGGGTGTCATGGTGATAGATGTGACATACTTAATTTGGAAACTTAAGAAATTGATTAAGGAATGTGAAAGGATGTATGAACACAGGTTGGACAGCTACCTTAAAGGCAATCAGTATTCGAAGTTGCTCCATTAAAATATAGACAATTAATTATGTAACACGAGGGTAGTTGTATAACTATTGGTCGATACTTAAAATGAATTAATGAATGACAAATGTATTCTAAAAGTTAAATTGCGACTGCGTTATGCTCGCACAAGTGATTAATTAAGTAACAATGATGTTTACATTGTGCTTTCTTTAACTATGCTTTCTACTTATGATCTTGCGTTAACAATGAAATTATAATTGCAGAAGTGTACTACCGAAGAGACATGAGAGTGTGATCCCTTGGGCATAGCCCTGCATGATCAGAGGGGGACGGGGTGGGGGGTGGGGGGGGTGGGGGTGTGTGGTGGTGGGTGTAGACTCAGGAAAAACACATAAAAACGTAATTGAAACAATGAGGCTCGTCACACAACAATACACAACGTTTTGAAACATAGAAGGGCTGGTTAGAAGGAGCACAGCAAACAGATGGTCAAGAAATTGTGGACCATACAGAAAAGCAGGCTGAAACAAGAGAGAGATTCTACCAGACAGTGTCCCTGCACAAACCAGATAAAGGAGTTTCTATTGGCATGAGGTATGGTTAGACTCACAGTAGACAATGGCTGAAAATGGTGACAGCACGAGAACCTCGAGGAAGAACACTCAAGAAAATTCCCTGAGTTATGGACTCAGAGAATAGAAGGGCAGCTGCCATTCCGAGACTGATCATCTCGTGTCTTGGGGTAGTATAACGTGCATGTAGTGAGTGCTTGGACCTGATGATTTAATGTGTGAATAAACATTGATATACCTTCCACCAGTCCGATTCTGTGAATTCTTCAAGAGTAAGTGCAGATTAGGCACAGCAACAATCTGATAGCTCTATACAGGGTCTTACCAGGAACATAAACACAAGCAACGCCACGAGAGAAAATTACACGACCAGTAACAAAATTAGCAATGCTTCGTAGAGTTTACAGCCTTTATCAAAGACTCACCAGGAGTAACAACAACAGCAAAGAGGGATGAGAAAATGACAGGGGCAGTAATTCAGTTAAACACGGTTTATAGAATTAATAGCTGGATAAAGAGTCTTACCAGGAACACCAATAATAGCGAGGATGGGATAGTAAATATATTGAATAACCTGAAGAGCTAAAACGATCCGATAGTCTAATGAGAACCAGTCATAATATGTGGAAAGATCGTCAAATTGCCAGATGAAACTCCTATCCATTGTTGTAACATTCCAATCGATTGTTCTCAGATTCTGACCCATTGTTGAAACATTCCCATCTATTGTTTTCAGATTCTGACCCATTGTTATAACATTCCAATCTATTGTTCTCAGATTCTGATCTATCCTCTCCCTCTGCCTGGAGCTGTTGGTCCCTCTTACTGCCGGGTTTGATGCTCCTGTTGACACTATGTGATAATACATTGAAATGACTCCCATATTAATAGAAGATGGAAACCCTCCAGTGAAACAATTAGGGTCCGTGGAGACTGACATTAATTCCAGTCACTGAACAAACAGGTTCAGTTAACCCCTTTCAGTCCAGCACTGTTTGTACCACAATAAAGTAGAACATTTATCCGGTCTGGATGGGATGTATGAGAGATGCTGAGGGAAGGAAAGGTGGGAATAGCGGAGGCACTGGACAGAATCATTCAATCCTCCTTGGATATGGGAGTTGTGACAGAGGTCTGGAGGGTTGTAAATGTTACACCCTATTTGAAAAAAAGGAGAGATGGAGTAAACAATGCATTTACTGACCAGACAGTTTAATGTCACTGATGGGGAAATTTCATAACCCAGGACAAATATATTCATTGCTTTGAAAAACATGGAATAATAAATAGACAGCAGGAGGGATATGGTGATGTCAAAGCATGACTGGCAAACCTCAACAACAACTTATATTTATATAGTGCTTTTAATGTTATAAAACATCCCAAAGTGCTTCTCAGGATCATTATGAAGCAAAGTATGACACTGAGACACAACAGGAGATATTAGATCAGATGGCCAACAGCTTGAACAAAGAGATAGGTTTTAAGGAGTACCTGAAAGGAGGAAAGGGAGACGTAAAGGCGGTGACCGTGGCGGAGTGGTAATATTACCAAAATTGTAATACCGAGGATCAGGCTGATTCTCTGAGGACATGGGTTCGAACCCCACCGTGGTAACTGGTGCAATTTAAAATTCAATATGTGCTAAAATTCAATTAATTAATACAAATCTGCATTTGAAAACTATTCTCAGCAACGGTGCCATGATGCTATCATTGATCGTCATAAAAAAAAACAGCCTGGCTTACTGATGTTCTTCAGCAATGGAAATCTGCCATCCTTATACGGTCTGGTCTCCATGTGACTCCAGACCCACAACAATGTGGTTGACTCTAAACTGAATTCTGAAAGGTCCAGCAAACCACTCAGTCATCAAGGGCAATTAGGGATGGGCAAGAAACGCTGGCCTTGTCAGTGACACCCACATCCCATGAACGAATGAAAAACAAAAAACAGTGCAGTGAGGATATTCCAGAACTTTGGGCCTAGGCAGCTGAAGACCTAGTCGCCAGTTGTGCAGTGATTAAAATCTGGGTGCACAAGAGGCCGGAATTAGAGGAGTGCATATATCTCGGTGGGTTGTGGAGGTGGAGGAGATTACAGAGATATGGGGCGGGGGGCGAGGCCATGGAGGGATCTGAAAACAAGGATAAGAATTTTAAAATCAAGACATTGCTTGACTGGGAGCCAATGTCGGTCAGTGATAGATGAACGGGACTTGGTGTGATCTAAGACATGGGCAGCAGAGTTTTGGATGACCTCAAGTTTACAGAGAGTAGAATGTGGGAGATCAGCCAGGAGTGAGTTGGAATAATCACATCGAGAGGTGCCGAAGGCATGAATGAGGTTTCAGCAGCAGATGGGCTGAGACAGTGGTGAAGTCGGGTGATGTTACTGAGGTGGAAATAGGCGGTTGTAATGATATCCTGAAAATGAGGTTAAAGATCATTTTGTGGTGAAATGTGACACCAAGGATGTAAACATATTGTCTGAATCTCAGACTGTCACCAGGAAGAGGGATGGAATCAATAGCAAGGGAACAGAGTTGGAGTGGGGAGTGAAAACAATGGCATCAGTCTTCCCAATATTTAATTGGAGGAAATTTCTGCTCATCCAGTACTGGATGTCGGATAAGCAGTCTGATAATTTAACAACAGTGGAGGAGTGGAGAGAGGTGGTGCTGAGGTAAACTTGATGGAGTTCTTTAATAAAACAATGGAGAGGGTTGATGAGGGTGGTGTGATTGAAGTTATATATATGGACGTTCAAAAGGTGTTTGATCAAGTGTCATTCAATAGACAGCTCAGGAAAACTGAACCCTATGGATTAAAGGGTCAGTGACAGTGTGGATATAACATTGACTAAGGAACAGTAAACTGAGAGAAGTGGTGAAAGGCTGTTGTTCAGACTCGATGGGAGTATACAGTGGTGTTCCCCAGGGCGCGGTATTAGAACCACTGCTCTTTTTGCCCTTGGAAAACCCGTGGTGGGTAGGGCAGAGACCCCTCCTCCTCTCTCTTTACAGAGCTTCCCCTCTCTGCAGCCTCCGCTCCATTTGTTGGTCATGTTACAGACACAGAGACACTGTAACTACAGTCCCATACCTCGTCCAGAGTTGTGTCACCAAATACTCTGCCCTCCCTGAATGTCTGCAGCAGCTCACAACACAACCTCCAGAAAACGATCCACAGCACCTCCACTAACTTTACAATAACAGAAGTAAGTCAAAAGCCCCTCACCTGTAATTTGGATGCCTGGTCATTTTAAATAACACCAGGGGGTTCTTCGTGCCGCTGAATGCATGTTCAGCTGAGAGCGACTAACACAGGCGGTCAGTGGACATGCACAGACCAAGTTTCACAGACGTACATCAAAGCTGCGGGAATGGATGATTGATATCGTATGCAGACCCCTCCTCACGCTGCAGACACACACATGTTACACCCACGCTATCACCCCGGCCAGCCTGGGTGTCCTGCACAATGTGATGGATGTGACCGGCAGTGCAGCTCACAGCATTTTGTGGATCCAAACTTCCACAGCATCAGTGGAGCTGGAGAGATGAAATGAGTGGTCAGGGAGAGGCAGAGGGAATGAAACTCACTTTAAAAAGGGAATTAGAACAAGACTTTCAGATGAACAAGTTTCAGGAATATTGGAAATGAACAGGGGATTGGGATAATCAGAGCGTTCACAGTTAACATTTCGGGTCAGTGACCCTTCTTCGGAAAAGTAGGACCCTTCCGAAGAAGGGTCACTGACCCGAAATGTTAACTCTGCTTCTCTTTCCACAGATGCTGCCAGACCTGCTGAGTGATTCCAGCATTTCTTGTTTTTGTTTCAGATTTCCAGCATCTGCAGTATTTTGCTTTTA
Source organism: Heterodontus francisci (assembly GCF_036365525.1). NCBI lineage: Eukaryota > Metazoa > Chordata > Chondrichthyes > Heterodontiformes > Heterodontidae > Heterodontus > Heterodontus francisci. Next base: position 335,627 of record NW_027141410.1, read on the forward strand.
TGTCATGAGATCCATGCTTGCTGCCATGCAGGATCAGACTGCTGTCAACATGGCTGTGGATCTCAGTGTTCAAAGGGGTTTGCAGGATCTCACAGCAGTCCAGCAATCTGTGATCCAGTAGATTACTCGGATTGATGAACTGTCGCCCCGTGGGACTGACAGTGTCTCCATGGAGCATGAACCTGCTGTCCTCTCTCAGGATGACAGTATTTGTTCTCCCTTCACTGCCACTCCACCAGTGTACTTGCTGTTACCCTTCAGACATCCTAGGCTACTGCTGCCCATGTCGAGGTGGTGCAGTCCGACGCCCAGTCCTCAAAGCCCAGAGCTGCTCGAGGACGTCCTGCAAGGCCACCTGGAGTCTCCCCCAGGGAAAGTCAGCAGCCCTCCATCAGCCATGCTGCAGTCATTGGAGAAACACTGTGTAGGAGCACTAGTCAAGTCGAGGGAACCCACAAGACAGGCACTAAGGGAATACACAGGGGTGCATAGTTCAGTTTTGTTTGTATAATTGGATGTGCTGTTGGATAGAGATGTCAAAGTAAATAATTTTGTTGGTGTTTTTTATTGTAGGATGGTGAGCAAGGGGACAATGTGATGGGGCGTCTCAGATTGGTGGAATAATGGAGAATGGGGGATCCATGGTGGGAAAGGGATGTTGTCCTATGGGAAACAGAATATTAGCAGGGTCTCTCAGACGGTCTTTCTGGGTCGAAGGCATCCAGGAAATATCCTCCCTGCCTCCTCCTCCTCCTCCTGACGTAGCCTCCGGATTCCTGGTTCCCATGCCTGTGTCCTCATGATGGTGATGATATGAAGGGTGCAGCAGAACACCATGAACTTGGACACCTGCTCCAGTGTGGACTGGAGGGCTCCCTCTGGCGATTCGGACAGTGGATGCATTACTTCATCACACTGATGGTCTGTTCCACCATGTTCCTGGTGACTTCATTGTTCACATTATACACATGTTAATTGTGTGAGGTTGGGTGGTGGTGGGAGGAGGTTTGGGGAAGAAGAAACATGAGCTGTGTCTGGAGGGGGTGGGGTTACATTTGCCTCCGAGGAGCCACATTCTGGTTCTGCATGGGGGCCCGATGTGTCGGGACGGGCTGACTGCTTCAGAATTAAGGGATGGTGGCTGCTGCCAGGATGGTGGACATTCACCAACATGATGTACTGGGCATGCTCGCACACCAACTGTACATTCAGGGAGTGAGAGTTCTTCCAGTTCCTGTACCTCTCCCCGTTGACATGGGGACACCGTAGAGACATCTCAAAAAACAGGAATGCAGCTATCCTCACAAAGCCAGGGGTCCCCTTATCCTGTTTCTTCCCGCTGAGGGAGAAAAAGGTGTACTAACTTCACCCAACATAGATGGCCTCTCTCACCTAGCGGATACATCAATGGACAGCACACATTCCTCACATCTACAGGCCAGTTAGTCCAACATCAGTGGTGGGAAAGGTTTTAGAACAATTATCAGGGATAAAACCACAAGCATTTGAGAGGTTTGAGTTACTTCAGGATAGCCAGCATAGATTTACAAAAGGAAAGTCATGCTTGACTAATCTAATTGCACTTTTGATGATGTAACAGAGAAGGTTGATGAAGGGAATGTGATGGATGTTGTCTAGATTGGTTTGAACAATGTGTTTGATAAAGTGCCACAGAAAAGGTTAATTACCAACATTGAGTCAAATGGAATGGGAGGGTCAGTGTCCAATTGGATAAAAAAATGGTTTACATAGAGAAAACAGTGTGTCAAAGTAAATGGCAGTTTTTCAGACTGAAAGGTGTTAGACAGTGAGTGTTCCGCCAGGGTCAGTGCTCGGGCCACTGTTTAATTTTGCTGTGCATAAATGACTTGGATCTTGGAATACAGAGTAGAATTTCAAAATCCGCCTCTGATACCAAACATGGAGCTGTGATAAACAGAGGGTATGTTCAGAACCACCTGCAACAGGACATAGATACTGATTGGAATGAGCAGACGAGTGGCAGATGAAAGTGTGAGACAAGTGTGAGGTGAGGCATTTTGTCAGAAAGGATAGGAAGGCAATATAGACTTAATAACACAGTTCTAAACAGTGCGCAGGAACAGAGAGACCTGTGGGTGCATGTGTATCCATCTTTAAAGGTGACAGGACATATTGAGAGATTGGATAGTAAAATACACATAATCTTGGATTTCATACAGAGAAGTATTGAGTTCAAAAGCAGAGAAGTTATGATGAATGTTTATAAATCTCTGGTTAGGACTCAGCTGGACTACTGTGTCCAATTCTGGTCACCACACTTCAGAAAGATTATGAAGGTCCTTGGTGCTGAAGAGATTTAACAGGATGGTTCCAGGGATGGAGGATTTTAGTTCCAAGGTTAGGTTACACGATTATGACAGGTCTGGATAATTTAGACAATGAAAAAGTGTTCCCATTAACTGATGGAAGAAAGACTAGGGACACAGATTGAAGGTTCTGGACAGGTGATGCAGGAGGAATATGAGGAAGAATGTTTTTCTTTATGCAGCGGGTGTTAATGATCTGGAACTCACTGCCCACAAGTGCGTTAGAAGCAGAGACAATCATTGATTTCAAATGAAAGCTGGTGCGGACCTGAAGGAAATGAATTTGCTACAGGGATTGAGTGGGGGAGTGGGACTGACAGGATTGCTCCATGGAGAGCCAGCATGGACATGATGGGATGAATGGCGTCCTTCTATGTTGTAAATGACTCTATCAGTCTCTGTGACTCGATGTTGGATACATCTCCTGCTCTTGTCTAGAAAGATCCAGGTACATAGAAGTTCAATTAAACTGTGACCTTAACCTCCACTGACAGCTCCGTCCTCACCCTGGTGTGAGGCTGTAGGTAGTGTTACAGGAGGTGACATAGCTCTGTGACCACCTCCTAATTGAATCAGAGTCACCTCACACACTGCTCCTGGGTTAGGTGTAGGGAGGAAAAGTGCTCTTGGAAAACCCGGGGTTGGTAGGGCAGAGCCCCTTCCTCATCCATCCTTTCAGAGCATCCCCTCTCTGCAGCATCTGCTCCATTTGTTGGTCATGTTACAGACCCAGAGACACTGTAACTACAGTCCCTATACCTTGTCCAGAGTTATGGAACATAGAACATAGAACATTACAGCGCAGTCCAGGCCCTTCAGCCCTCGATGTTGCGCTGACCTGTGAAACCATCTGACCTACACTATTCCATTTTCATCCATATGTCTATCCAATGACCACTTCAATGCCCTTAAAGTTGGCGAGTCTACTACTGTTGCAGGCAGGGCGTTCCACGCCCCTACTGTTGGGTCAACAAATACTCTGTCCTCCCTGAATGTCTGCAGCAGCTCACAACACAACCTCCAGAAAACCATCCACAGCACCTCCACTAAATTTACAATGGCAGAAGTCAGTCAAAAGCCCTAAAACTGTAAGATGGATACCTGGTCTGTTTAAATAACACTAGAGGGGGTTCCTCGTGCTGCTGAATGTATGTTCAGCTGAGAGTGACTGACATAGGCGGTCAGTGGACATGCACAGACCAAGTTTCAAAGTCGTACATCAAAGCTGCTGGAATGGCTGATGGACACCATATTCATACCCTCCTCATGCTACAGACGCAAACATGTTACACCCACGCTATCACCCCGGACAGCCTGGGTGTCCTGCACAATGTGCTGGATGTGACCGGCAGTACAGCTCACACCATTTTATGGATCCGAACTTCCACAGCACCAGTGGAGCTGGAGAGATGAAATGTGTGGTCAGGGAGTGAGACAGAGGGAAAGAAACTCACTTTAAAAAGGGAATTAGAAAAAGACTTTAAGATGAACAAGCTTCAGGAATATTGGAAATGGACAGGGGATTGGGATAATCAGAGGGGTGAGGACATGAGGGATTTGATCATACGAGTGAGAATATTAAAATTGAGGTGTTACTGGACCAAGAGCTAATGTAGATCAGTGAGCACTGGGATGTTGGGTGAACAGAATTTAGTGTAAATTAGAAGGTGGCAGCAGAGTTTTGGATGACCACAGGTTTACAGAGAGTAGGTTATGGGAGAGCAGCCAGGAGTGAGTTAGAATAGTTAAATCTCGAGGTAACAGTCAAGTCTTCCAACCAAAATGGACAGTTTGATCTTTTCCCACATTATACTCCATTTGCCAGTTCTTTGACCACTCATTTAACCTTTCCATATCCCTTTGTAGCCTCCTTATGTCCTCTTCAGAACTTACCTTCTTACCAATCTTGGAGTCATTAGCAAATTTCGAAAGCATACCTTCGGTCTATTCATCAAAGTTTTTTGTATCAATTGTAAAAGGTTGAGGCCCCAGCACTGATCATGGTGGCACACCACTTGCCGCAGCTTGCGAACCAGAAAGTAACCCATTTATGCCTACTCTGTTTCCTGTTAGCTAGCCTATCCTCTATCCATGCCAATTATGTTACCCCCTATACGATGGGATTTTATTTACCACAATGACGTTTGATGTGGTCTATAAATCTAAGTACTGTAAATCCACCAGTTCCCCTTTATCCACAGTACATGTTACTTCTTCAAAGAACTCCAGTATATTGGTTAAACATGATTTCCCTTTCACGAAACCATGTTGTCTCTGCCTGATCACCTTGATTTTTTTCTACTTGACCTGCTATAACGTCTTTAATAATAGCTTCTAACATCTGATCCATAACTGAAAGCCATTCTCACCTGCCACAGGTCGTATGTACACAATGTCTCTTCTGATGTTGTGCTGCATTTGAACTGTTACTCCTCAATAGAGTCATAGAATTATAGAGATACACAGCACAGAAACAGGACCTTCAGCCCATTGTGTCTGTGCTGGCCATCAAGCACCGAACTATTCTAATCCCAATTCCCAGCACTTGGCCTGTAGCCTTGTATGCTATGGCGTTTCATGTGCTCATCTAAATACTTCAGAAATGTTGTGAGGGTTCCTGCCCGGACCATCTCTTAAGGCAGTGTGTTCCAGATTCGAACCACCCTCTGGGTGAAAATTACTTTCCTCAAATCCCTTCAAAACCTCCTGCCTCTTACCTTAAATCTATTCCCCCTGGTTATTGACCCGTCCACTGAGGGAAAAAAGATTCTTCATGTCTAACCTATCAATGCCCCTCATTATGTTGTATACCTCAAAAATGACACCCCTCATCCTTTTCTGCTCTAAGGAAAACAACCCTAGCCTTTTATGTCGCTCTTCACAGCTCAAATGCTCGAGCCCAGGCAACATCCTGGTGAATCTATTCTGCACCCTCTCCATTGCAATCACCTCCTTTCTATAGTGCGGCAACCACAACTATACACAGTACTCCAGTTGTGGCCTAACTGGCGTTTTATACTGCTCCATCATAACCTCACTGCTCTTATATTCTACACCTCGGCTAATAAAGGAAGGTGTCCCATACGTCTTCCTGACCGCATTGTCTACCTGTGCTGCTGCCTTCAGTGATCTATGGACAAGTACACCAAGCTCCCTCTGACCTTCAATACTTCCTCGGGTCCGACCATCCATTTTATATTTCCTTGTCTTGTTCGCCCCCCTCCCAAAATGCATCACCTCACACTTCTCAGGATTACATTCCATTTGCCACTCCTCTGCCCATCTTGCCAGCCCATCTACATCGTCCTGTAATCTAAGGCTTTCCTCCTCACTATGTACAACACCACCAATTTTCGTGTCAGCTGCGAACTTAATGATCAGTCCTCATATATTCACGTCTAAATCATTAATGTACACTACAAACAGCAAGAGTCTCAGCACCGATCCCTGCAGTACACCACTGGTCACAGGCTTCCACTCGCAAAAACAACCCTTGACCATCACCCTCTGCCTCCCGCCGCTAAGCCAATTTTGGATCCAATTTGCCAAGTTGCACTGGATCCCATGGGCTCTTACCTTCTTAACAAATCTCCCATGCGGGACCCCATCAAAAACCTTACTGAAGTCCATATAGACTACTGCTTTACCCTCCTTTACACCCCTAGTCACCGCCTCGAAAATAATCTATCAATTTAGTTAGACACGAACTCCCCTTGACAAAGCCATGCTGACTATTCCTGATTAATCCCTGCCTCTCCACGTGGAGATTAATCCTGTCCCTCCGAATTTTTTCCAATGGTTTCCCTGCAATAAATTGCTTGTGGCCCTTCGACCTCCTTTCTGTTAAGCTGTGACACTCTATCAGATCTTACAGTGGTGTAGGAGGGGCAACAGAGTTCCTGCCTCCCTTTTATATGATTTTTCAGGGTGGAAGATGAAGAGATGAAATGTGTGGTCAGGGATAGAAACAGAGGGAAAGAAACTCACCTTTAAAAAGGGAATTAGCAAAAGACTTTAAGATGAACAAGTTTCAGGAATATTGGAAATGGACAGGGGATTGGGATAATCAGAAGGACGAGTACATGGAGGGATTTGATCTCATGGTTGGAATATTAAAATTGTGGTGTTACTGGACCAAGAGCCAATGTCGGTCAGTGAGCACTGGGATGTTGGGTGAACAGAATTTGGTGTAAATTAGGAGATGGCAGCAGAGTTTTGGATGACCACAAGGGACAAGGTTACAGAGAGTAGAATGTGGGAAACAAGCCAACAGTGTGCTGGAATAGTCAAATCTCGAGGTAACAAAGGCATGGATGAGGTTTTCAGCAGCCGATGAGCTCAGCTCTCTCTGTCTCTCTTTCTCTATCTCTCCCTCTCTCTCTCTGTCACCCTCACTTGCTCTATCCCACGCTCAGAATCTTCAATGTTTCAATCAAGTCGCCCCTTACTCTTCTAAACTCCAGCTGATATAAGCCTAGCCTGTCCGGCCTTTCCTCATAAGACAGTCCGCCCATATTCATCTAATAAACCTTCTCTGAACTACTTGCAACGCATTTACATGTTTCCTTAAATAAGGAGACCAGTACTGAACACAGAATTCCAGATAATGTCTCACCAATGCCCTCCCTACCTTTGTATTCAATTCCACTCACAATAAATGATAACATAATATTAGCTTTCCTAATTACTTTCTGAACCGACATACTAACCTTATGCAATTCATACACCAGGACAGCCAGATACTCCTGCATCTCAGAGTTCTGCAATCCCTCACCATTCAGATAATATGCTTAGTTAAATTTCATTATTACTACCAATATGGACAATTTCACATTTCCCCAAATTCCACTCCATTTCACAGATCTTTGCCTTCTCACTCAATCTATCGATGTCCGTTTGCAGCCGCCTGATGTCCTCTTCAGAACTTTGTTTCATTAACAGATTTACCAACCACACCTTCGGTCCTTGCATCTAATTCATTTAAACAAACTGTAAAAAGTTGAGGCCCCAGCACTGATACCTATGGCACCCCACTCGTTACATCCTGCCAGCCAGAAAATTATCCATTTATGCCTGCTCTCTGTTTCCTGTTAGCTAACCAAACGTCTATCCATGGCAATGTCTTACCCCCTACACCATGAGCTTTTATTTTTCGCAATGACCTTTGATGTGGCACCTTATCAAATGCCTTCTGGAAATCTAGTACAGTACATCCACCAGTTCCCCTTTATCCACAGCACATGTTACTTCTTCAAAGAACTCCAGTTAATTGATTAAACGTAATTTCCCTTTCACAAAACCATGCTGACTCTGCCTAATCACCTTGAATTTTTCGACCTGCCCTGCTATAACATCTTTGATAATAGCTTCTAAAAAACTAATTCACAGCCAGAAAGCCTTTCTCGTATGTCACAGATTGTTTCTCTACTGTGTTTATTCTGATTTTGTGCTGTATTTGAACTGTCACTCCTCAATAAACTGCTTGTGACCCTTTGACCTGCTTTTTGGGTGATCTCTGACCCTATATCAGACCTTACAGTGGTGTAGGAGACGGAACACAGACATCAGGATGATCGGCTTGGTTTACTTGGTTTGTGAAAAATAGTAAACTCAGTTGAGTGATGAATGAGTAGGAGATTTGGCAACAAAAAGAGTTTACACTCAATCAAACGTGTGTGTTCATCACTAAGAGCGTGGGTGGGGGGGAGGACTTTCAGAGAGTTTTGTATATGTAAAGCCAGAAATACAATCTCACTAGCATATCACAGGAAATAGTCAATTGATAACCTGGCAGAGAAGAAAAACAGGCACGCCTGGGGAGACGGACATACTAAGGATTTTCGAGGTGTATGATGGGAATTACGATTTTATTCTCAATGGAATATCTGAGGATGTCCAGAAATACAAATTTAAGCAAAAAAAAGGGCTGAGATAAGTTGGTCAATGGGGCACATCTGTGTCCCTGAAGAGAAAGTGCTGGAAATACTCAGTGGGTCTGGCAGCATCGGTGCAGAGAGAAACAGAGTTAATGTTTCAGATCTGTGACCCTTCATCAGAACTGGTAAACGTTAGAAATGTTGATGTACAAGCTGGAGATAGTGAGACCATGGACCTCCTGCTTTCCATACCACCCCCAATCCTTCACCTCAAACCTCCCCTTCTGATTTTATACTTTCCAATTATAACCCAATACTGCCAGCTTCCCAGTCACAGCAGCTTCAGGAGACAGAAGGAGAGCAGCAAAAGAGCAACAAAGCCCCATCACTAGGTCTGACACTCATAGCCACCAGATCAAATACTTATAGTGCGTGTACCTTAGAGGCTGGTATCGAGTCAGAATCTGCACGTGGCGTGTGACCGAGCATGAGTGAGCTTCAGCCAGGCCAGGGGGAAAGGATAGTTCATGTGTCAGATCACCGGAGGGTGAGGTTACAAACGAGTTATAATACACAGGACTCAGATGTGAACATTGCTGGAGCTGCTGCCCATGTCGAGATGGTGCAGTCTGAATCCGAGTCCTCAAGGCCCATAGTTGTTCGAGGACGTCCTGCAAGGGCATCTGCAGTCTCCCTCAGTGAAAGTCAGCAGCCTTCCACCAGCCATGCTGCAGTCACTGGGAAACACTGTGTAGGAGCAGTAGGCAGGTTGAGGGAATCCACAAGACAGGGACTAAAGGAATACACAAGGGTGAATAGTTCAGTTTTGTTTGTATAATTGCATGTGTTGTTGGATAAAGACGATCATGAAAAACATTTTGTTGGTGTTTTTATTGCAGCATGGTTACCTAGGGGACGCTGTGATGGGGCATCTCAGATGGATGTAATGGTGGAGAAGAGGGGGCTCCATGGTGGGAAAGGGAAGTTGTCCTATGGGAACTGGAATCTTAGCAGCGTCTCTACGACAGCCTGTCCGGTTTGAAATCATCCAGGAAATATCCTCCCTGCCTCCTCCTCCTCCTACTGAGTTAGCCTGCGGATCCCTGGTGCCAAAGCCTGTGTCCTCATGATGGTGCTGATGTGAAGGGTGCAGCAGAACACCATGAACTTGGACACCTGCTCCAGTATGTACTGGAGGGCTCCCCACGAGCGGTTCAGACATCTGAAGCATTGCTTCACCTGGTGGTTTTGTGTGGAGGAGGGGAGTGTCTAGAGTTTAGAGGTCATGAGCCACATTCGGGTTCTGCATGGGGGCCCGATGTGTTGGGACCGGCTGACTGCTTCAGAATGAAGGTACAGTGGCTGCTGCCAGGACAGTGGACATTTACCAAGATGATGTACTGGGCATGCTCACACACCAACTGTACATTAATGGAGTGAGAGCTGTATCAGTTCCTGTACCTCTCCCCGTTGCCTTGGGGACCCCGCAGAGACACCTAGACCATCAGGAATCCCGTTATCCTGACAAAGCCACGGGATCTCTCACCTGCTTCTCCCTGCTGAGAGAGCTGGCAGTATAATTCAGCTCACCCGACATAGATGGCCTCCGTCACACAGCAGATACATGAATGGACAACAGAGAGAGAGATAATGGATACGTCACCCGCTCTTGTCTGGAAAGATACAGATAAGAACATAATAACATAAGAAGTAGGAGCAGGAGTAGGCAATTCAGCCCCTCGAACCTGCTTCGCCATTCAATATGATCATGGCTGATCTCATCTCGGTCTCAACTCCACTTTCCTGCCCGTTCTCCATATCTCTTCAACCCATTACTAATTAAAAATCTGTCTATCGCCTCCTTAAATTTACTCAATGTCCCGGCATCTATTGCACTCCGGGTAGTGAATCCCACAGACACACGACCCTTTCAGAGAAGAAATTTCTCTTCATCTCTATTTTAAATCCTTATCCCTTATCCTAAAACAATGACCTCTCATTCTAGGTTGCCCCTCAAGAGGAAACGTCTTCTCTGTGTCTACTTTGTCAATCCCCTTAACCATCTTCTCTACCTCAATTAGATCGACTCTCATTCTTCTAAACTCCATAGAGTAAAGGCATAAAGAGCTCAATCTCTCTTCATAAGACAAACCCCTCCTCCCTGGACTCTCCAGTGACTCTCCTCTGATCTGCCTCCAGTGCAACTGCATCCATCCTCAAGTCAGGAGACTAAAACTATACACAATACTCCAGGTGCGGTCTCATTAATGCCTTGTACAGTTGCAGCAGCACTTTCCTACTTTTATATTCTATTCCATTAGCAAGAAATACCAAAATTCAATTTGCCTTCCTTTTCACCTGCTGTACCTGCAAACTAGCTTTCTGCGATTCATACACGAGGACAACCAGATCCTTCTGCACCGAAGCACTCAGAAGTTTATCTCCATTTAGATAATAATTTGCCTTTCTATTCTTCCGACCAAAATGGATAACCTTACACTTATCCACATTAAACTCCATCTGCCAAATTTTCGTTCATTCACCTAACCTATCCATATCAATTTGTAAATTTCTTATTTAATTATTGCAACATACTATCCCACCTATTTTAGTGTCATCTGGAGATTTGGCTATAGTAACTTCTACCCTTACATCCAAATCATAAATATATATTGTAAATAGCAGGGGCCAAGGACCAAATCCTGTGGTACCCCACCAGTTACATATTGCCAACCAGAAAAAGATCCATTTATCCCGACTCTCTGTTTTCTGTTGGTTAGCCAATCCTCTATCAAAGTTAATAAATTGCCCCTGAACTCATGTGATCTTACCTTCTGTATTCACCTTTTGTGCGGCACTTTATCAAATGTCTTCTGGAAATCCAGATATACTACATCTACAGGATCACCATTTTCCACTTTTCTTGTCACAGCTTCGATGAACACTAGCAAATTCGTCAAATAGGATTTCCCCTTCATAAAACCATGCTGACTCTGATGGATTGCGTTTTGACTTTCTAAACGTCCTGTTATTACTTCCTTAATAATGGGTTCTAACAATTTCCCAACGATAGATGTTAAACTAACTGGTCTATAGTTTCCTACTTTCTGCCTCCCTCCCTTTTTGAATAAGGGCGTTATATTAGCTTTTTTCCAATCCACTGGAACCTTTCCCGCATCCAGCGAATTTTAGAATATTGTAACCAATGGATCCATTATCTCTGCTGCCACTTACTTTAAGACACTCTGATGCAGGCCATCAGGCCCTGGTTACTTGTCTGCCTTCAATTCCAATAGTTTGCTCTGTACTTTTTACCTAGTAATGATGATTGTTCTAAATTCCTCTCTTTCTATAACCTCTGCATTACCTGTTACTATTTAGATGGTACTGGTGTCCTCCACCGTGAAAACTGAGGAAAAATACTGATTTAGTGTCTCCACCATTTCTGTGTTCCCCTCTATCAACTTCCCAGTCTCATCCTCCAAGGGATCAACATTCACTTTAGCCACTCTCTTACCTTTTATATACTTAAAGAAGTTTTTACTATCCGTTTTTATATTTTGCTCTAGTTTTCTTTCATAATTTATCTTTGCTCTTTTTATTACTTTTTTAGTAACCCTTTGTTGATCATTAAAAATTTCCCAATCTTCCAGCCTGCCACTGGCCTTTGCAATATGGTATGCCTTAGATTTTGTCTTTACGTTATCCTTAACTTCCTTGCTTAGCCATGGATGTTTTCCCCCCTCCTAGAATATTTCTTCCTCTCTGGAATATATTGTAGTTGGGAGGAATTGAAAATCTCCTTCAACATCTGCCACTGCTCATCAACTGTCCTACCTTTTAGTCTTCCTGCCCAGTCCACTAGGGCTAAATCTGTACTCATGCCGATGTAATTACCTTTGTTTATGGATCTAATAGTTGGATACAGAGACTTACCAGGGCCACCAATAATAGCGAGGATGGGGTAGTAAACCGTTTGAATCATCTTCAGAGCATAATAGATCCGCGCTTCTAATGTCATCCGAAAATACTCAGCTGTAACCAGGCCAAACCAATAATACGTACTCCTGCTCTCCATTGCTGTAACATTCCAATCTATTGTTCCCAGATTCTGACCCATTGTTGGAACATTGAAATCTATTGTCCTCAGATTCTGACCCATTGTTGTAACATTCCAATCTATTGTCCTCAGATTCTGACCCATTGTTGGAACATTCCAATCTATTGTCCTCAGATTCTGACCCATTGTTGGAACATTCCAATCTATTGTCCTCAGATTCTGACCCATTGTTGGAACATTCCAATCTATTGTCTTCAGATTCTGACCCATTGTTGTAACATTCCAATCTATTGTCCTCAGATTCTGACCCATTGTTGGAACATTCCAATCTATTGTCCTCAGATTCTGACCCATTGTTGGAACATTCCAATCTATTGTCCTCAGATTCTGACCCATTGTTGGAACATTCCAATCTATTGTCTTCAGATTCTGACCCATTGTTGTAACATTCCAATCTATTGTTCTCAGATTTTGATCGATCGTCTTTCTCTCTCTCTCGCTCTTTCTGCAGCCACGGATCCCTGTTCGGGCCGGGGTTGATGCTCCCACTGACACTATGATTTAACACATTGAAAGGAGTCCCTTATTAATAGAAGAGGGAAACCCTCCAGTGACACAATTATAGTCCGTAGTGACTGACATTAATTACAGTCAATGAACAAACAAGTTCAGTTAATCTCTTTCAATCCAATACTTTTTGTACCACAATAGTGTAGAAGTGTTCCTCAGTCTAGATGGGAGATACGAGGTGAGTTGAGGGAAGGAATGGTGGAAAAAGCAGAGGCATTGGCTGGAAGCTTTCAATCCTCCTTGGATCTGGGAGTGATGACAGGGGACTGCAGGGTTGTCTATGTTACACCCTGCTTATAAAATGAGACATTAGATAAATCCTGTAGCTACTGACCAGTCAGTCTAATGTCGGTGGTTGGAAATTTCTAGAGGCCATAAGCCTGTACAAAATATATCTTTCTTGGAAAAACATGGGATAATAAATGACAAACAGCACGGGTAAGTAATGACCAATCACGTCCGATAATCTTGATCAAGTTCATTGATGACATAACTGTGAGTGTTGTTGAGGATAGTGTGTTTCATGTTATGTATAAGGACTTTCAAAAGGCCTGTGATCAAATGACATTTCATAGACTTGTTATGAGAAATAGAACACATGGAATATTTTGACAGTGATAGTGTGAATATGACACTGACTCAGGGACAGAAAGCAGAGAGACGTGGTGAACAGACTTTGTTCAAACTGGGGGAGGGGGAGTATAAATTGCTGTTTCTCAGGGGTCACTTTTAGCATCAGTGCTCTTCCTGACATGTAGATACATATACAAGTAATAGAGACTTATATGCAAAAACACATAATTTCAACGCTTGAAGATGACATGAAACTCATAAGTACGGGTGGCAAAGACGCAGACCACAGAATTATCCAACATCACAGACTTTGTTTATTTTTAATTTATTCTGGACTCCAATCCAAATACAAATTTATTTCTCACTGTATACTTCATTTGAGTGATTTGCCTGTGAGCTTGTGCATGAATGTCTAACGTATATTTTTATTATTTTATTTAGATTCATTTTAGATTTTAAATTACAATAAACTCACTTCTTGATTAAACTTAAGAAAACCTATCTGATTGGTTCTTTCACGATCACAGTAAAGGTAAAAGGTAAAATACTCACTGAGGTGGTCAGCATGTCCACTGCTAAAAAGGAATAAATCCCATTGTGATCAAAGAAAAGATAGGACAAGAGGGGAGTCTGGGACCCCTCCTCACCTGGCTGTATCAGAAATGTGGAGGTTCTAGTTATTGCAACGCAATGACAAACGAGAAATTGGAAGTGTCATAGAGTCACAGAGTTATAGAGAAAAGGAACAGGCCCTTCGGCCCACTGTGTCTGTGCTGGCCAACAAGCCTATCCATTCTAATCCCATTTTCCAGCACCTGGCCCGTAACCTTGTACGCTATGGCGTTTCAAGTGCTCATCGACATAATTCGTAAATGTTGTGGAGGGTTCCTGCCTCTGCAGCCCCTTCAGGCAGTGTGTTCCGGATTCCAACTACCCTCTGGGTGATTTTTCTTCCCCTCAAATCCCCTCTCAACCTCCTGCCCCTTAATTTAAATCAATGCCCCCCGGTTATTGACACCTCCGCTAAGGAAAAGGTTTTTTCCTATCTACCCTATCCATACCCTCATAATTTTTCGTGCTTTCTGTCTCTGTCCCTTTTTTAAATAAAGAATTTACATTCCCAATAAAGGAATTACATACAGAGTGAAGTAACTCGGTACAGGTTAAAACCCCTCTCTGTTGAAAAGTTGTGTAATGTCGCTGGACAGTTAGGGATTATTCTCCGTCCAAAAGATTGGAAACCCGAAATCCTAAGACTTGTGGCCAACCATTTTTTGTTTGCAGCTGAAGACTCAAACAGGGTTAGAATCACTGACAGATAGTGTAATGTTAGCTAAGGTAAAACTAGAACAGAAGAGACTAGAATTAGAATTCCAGAGAGAGCGAGATAGAGCAAAGCGTCAAGAAAGGGAAAAAGTAAGAGTGTTCCAGAAGGAGAAGGAGGAAAGGGAGTTAAGGTGGCTCAAACAACTAGAGGAAGTCCCAGTCCACCCACTGAAGGCACAGCTAGTGAAGGAGCAACCCATAGTTCAGGACCATGTGCTGAGCTCTTAATGTTCTCCCAGTTAGTTCCAAATTTCAATGAGGAGGATGTGTCAGAATTTTTCATCAGTTTTGAAATGCTTGCAAAGCCGCTGAAATGACTGACAGAGAGCTGGACACTGTTTTTACCAAGTAGAATAACAGGAAAAGTCCATGAGGTTTATTCACTGTTGCCAGATGAAAGTTCATCACATTATGAGATGGATAAAAATGGTATCCTGGGTGCATATGAGATAGTATCAGAAGTGTACTGTAAAACATTCCGAACCCTGGGAAAGCAGCCTGACTAAACTTACCTTGAGTTTGAAAGAGTTAACCAGCTTCCGAACATAGGAACATAGGAGCTGAAGTAAGCCATTCAGCCCATCGAGCCTGCTCCACCATTCAATATGATCATGGTTGATCATCCAATGCCTTTTCCCCCACATTATCCTCATATCCCTTTTTGTCAGTGGTATTTATAAAACTGTCAATCCCTACTTTAAACATGCTCAATGACTGAGCTTCCACAGCTCTCTGGGGTAGAGAATTTCAAAGATTCAGAACCATCTGAGTAAAGAAATGTCTCCTCATCTCTGTCCTAAGTGGCTTCTCTTTTATTTTGAAATTATGTCTGCTATTTCTGGACTCCCCAACCAGGGGAAACATCTTAGCTGCATCTACCCTGTCTATCCCTTTAAGTATTTTGTAGGTTTCAATGAGATCACCTCTCATTCTTCGAAACTCTAGAGAATACAGGCCCAGCTTCCCCAATCTCTCTTCATAGGACAGTCCCACCATCCCGGGAAGAAGTCTGGTGAACCTTCTTTGCACTCCCTCTGTGGTCATAATATCCTTCCTCAGGTAAAGAGACCAGAACTGCGCACAGCACTCCATCTGCGGTCTAACAAAGTTTCTAGACAATTGCAGCAAGACTTGACTACTCAAATCAACTTGTGATAAAGGCCAACATACCATTTGCCTTCCTAATTGCTTGCTGCACCTGCATGTTAGCTTTCAATTACTTATAATGAGGATACCCAGGTCCCTTTGTACATCTACACTTTCTAATCTCTCACCAATTGGAGCACTCTTCACATCTATTCATCCTACCACCGTGGCTAACTTCACATTTTTCCACATTATATTCCATCTGCCATGTTTTTACCCACTCACTACGTCTGTCCAAATTTCCTTGAACCCACTTTGCATCTTCCTCACAACACACATTTCCACCTAGTTTTGTGTCATCTGCGAACTTGAAATATTACTTTGGTCCCAATATCCAAATCATTGATAGATATTGTGAACAGCTGGGGCCCAAGCACAGATCCCTGAGGTACTCCATTAGTCACAGCCTGCCAAAGCAAGAATGGCCCATTTATTCCTGCTCTCTGTTTCCTGCCTGTTTACCAATCCTTACTGCTGGTCAGTATATTACCTCCGATCCCATGTTCTTTAACTTTGCTGACCAACATACTGTGGGGCACTTTATCAAAAGCTTTCTGAAAATCCACCGACTCCCCTTCTCTATTTTGTTCGTGACATCCAAAAAATAAAAACCAACAGGTTCATCAAGCATGATTTCCCATTCATAAATCCATGTTGACTCTGCCCAATCAGATCTATTTATCGCATAATTTAGAATAGATTCTAACATGTTCCCTAGTACTGATGAAATGCTAACCACGTGGGTTTTCGCCGGGTGCTCCGGTTTCCTCCCACAGCCAAAGACTTGCAGGTGATAGATAAATTAGCCATTACAAATTACCCCTAGTGTAGGTAGGTGGTAGGGAATATGGTATTACTGTAGTGTTAGCATAAATGGGTGGTTGTTGTTCCCAATTTTCTCTTTCCCTCCCTTCTTAAACAGTGGGATGAGATTTGCTACCTTCCAATCTGCAGGAAGCGTTCCGGAAGTGATAGAATTTTGAACGATGACCGCCAATGCATGAACAATCTCCATTACTACTTCCTTCAACACTCTGGGATATAGAATATCAGATCCTGGATAATTGTCAAACATCAGCCCTACTAATGTCTCCAATACAAACTTCTCACTAATACCAATTTCCTTCAATTCTTCATTCTCCCAATCCCTTGGATCTCTAATTCTGGGAGATTTCTTGTATCTTCCTCAGTGAAGACAGACACAAAATATTTTTTGTTTAGTTTAGAGATACAGCACTGAAACAGGCCCTTCGGCCCACCGAGTCTGTGCCGACCATCAACCTCTCATTTTATACTACACTAATCCCATATTCCTACCACATCCCCACCTGTCCCTATATTTCCCTACCACCTACCTATACTAAGGGCAATTTATAATGGTCAACTAACCTACCAACCTGCAAGTCTTTTGGCTGTGGGAGGAAACCTGAGCACCCGGAGAAATCCCACGTAGACGCAGGAAGAACTTGCAAACTCCACACAGGCAGTACCCAGAATTGAACCTGGGTCGCTGGAGCTCAGAGGCTGCGGTGCTAATCACATTTCACTTCTCTGTCATTTCTCAATTCCCCATTATAAATTCTCCTGACTCTGCCTGTAATGGCCCTACATTTGTCTAAGCTAAACATTACCATTTTGTGAACCAATAGAAGATTTACAGTCTGTTTTGGTGCTTGCTTTTGACCAGTGGATACAGAAGATCAGGATACAGCCCGCATATATAAATCTCAGAGCAGTGATCCATCTCGAAGAGTTCACAAACTCGCTCTCCCTCCCATTAAAACACACACAGAGGAACAGAAGGTTCAAAGAGCCAGGCAGGTTGCACTTCTGGCTGATGAATTTTCCCTTGTATACAAGGCCTCAGCCCCAAAGGGAAACACTTCCCTAGTAACCCCAAAGACCCGAGAATAAAAGGTGGGAGGCTGATCGGACCCTGAACAGCCATGGGCAAGAAGGAAAAGCTGGACACACGGGAGCCCTTCCTCAGGCCAAATAGGACGGTACTGAGAGCAGGAGTAACAGCCGAAGCCATGTGTGTTTCCATTGTAATGAGGCAGATCACCGTCATGCTGACTGGTGGAAGTGTCGGGAAAACCTGTAAGATTAATGAGAGTCCTGATTACCACCTACCGCCCTCCTCAGCTAATGACTCAGTACTCCTCCATGTTGAACACCACTTGTAAGAAGCACTGAGGGTAGCAAGGGAACAAAATGTACTCTGGGTGGGGGACTTCAATGTCCATCACCATGAGTGGCTCGGTCGCACCACTACTGACCAAGCTGGCCGAGTCCTAAAGGGCAGAGCTGCTAGACTGGGGCTGCGGCAGGTGGTGGGGGAACCAACACGAGGGAACAACATACTTGACCTCGTCCTCACCGATCCGCCTGCCACATATGCATCTGTCCATGACAGTATTGGTAGGAGTGACCACTGCATAGTCCTTGTGGAGACGAAGTCCCGCCTTCAGATTGAGGATACCGTCCATTGTGTTGTGTGGCACTATCACCGTGCTAAATGGGACAGATTTCCAACAGATCTAGCAATGCAAAACTGGGCATCCATGAGGCGCTGTGGGCTATCAGCAGCAGCAGAATTGTACTCAACCACAATATGTAACCTCATGGCCCGGCATATCCCCTACTCTACCATTACCATCAAGCCAGGATACCAACCCTAGTTCAATGAAGAGTGCAGGAGGGCATGCCAGGAGCAGCACCAGGCATACCTCAAAATGAGGTGTCAACCTGGTGAAGCTACAACCCAGGACAACTTGCATGCCAAACTGCGTAGAGCTAAGCGATCCCATAAACAACGGATCCGATCTCAGCTCTGCAGTCCTGCCACATCCAGCCGTGAATGGTGGTGGACAATTAAACAACTAACTGGAGGAGGTGGCTCCACAAATATCCCCATCCTCAATGATGGGGGAGCCCAGCACATCAGTGCAAAAGATAAGGCTGAAGCATTTGCAACAATCTTCAGCCAGAAGTGCCGAGTTGATGATCCATCTCGGCCTCCTCCTGAAGTCCCCAGCATCACAGATGCCAAACTTTAGCCAATTCGATTCACTCCGCGTGATATCCAGAAACGACTGCAGCGAATGGATACTGAAAAAGCTATGGGGCCTGACAATATTCCGGCAATAGTACTGAAGACCTGTGCTCCAGAACTTGCTGCGGCCCTAGCCAAGCTGTTCCAGTACAGCTACAACACTGGCATCTACCCTGCAATGTGGAAAATTACCCAGGTATGTCCTGCACACAAAAAACAGGACCAATCCAACCCGGCCAACTACCGCCCCATTAGCCTCCTCTCAATCATCAGTAAAGTGATGGAAGGTGTCATCAACAGTGCCATCAAGTGGCACTTGCTTAGCAACAACCTGCTCAGTGATGCTCAGTTTGGGTTCCAACAGGGCCACTCATCCTGATCTCAATACAGCCTTGGTTCAAAAATGGACAAAAGAGCTGAACTCAAGAGGTGAGGTGAGAGTGACTGCCCTTGACATCAATGCAGCATTTGTCCGAGTATGGCATCAAGGAGCCCTAGCAAAACTGAGGGCAATGGGAATCAGGGGGAAAACCCTCCGCTGGCTGGAGTCATACCTAGCGCAAAGGAAGATGATTGTGGTTGTTGGAGGTCAATCAGCTGAGCTTCAGGACATCACTGCAGGATTACCTCAGGGTACTGTCCTGGGCCCAACCATCTTCAGCTGCTTCATCAATGACCTTCCTTCAATCATGAGGTCAGAAGTGGGGATGTTCGTTGATGATTGCACAATGTTCAGCACCATTCGCGACTCCTCAGATACTGAAGCAGTCTGTGTAGAAATGCAGCAAGACCTGGAAAATATCCAGGCTCGGGCTGATAAGTGGAAAGTAGCATTCGCGCCACACAAGTGCCAGGCAATGAGCATCTCCAAGAAGAGAGAATCTAACCATCTGTCCTTGACATTCAATGGCATTACCATCGCTGAATCCCCCACTATCAACATCCTAGGGGCTGCCATTGACCAGGAGCCGAACTGGAGTAGCCATATAAATACCGTGGCTACAAGAGCAGGTCAGAGGCTAGGAATCCTGAGGCGAGTAACTCACCTCCTGACTCCCCAAAGCCTGTCCACAATCGACAAGGCACAAGTTAGGAGTGTGATGGAATACTCTCCACTTGCCTGGATGGGTGCAGCTCCAACAACACTCAAGAAGCTTAACACCATCCAGGACAAAGCAGCCCGCTTGATTGGCACCCCATCTACAAACATTCACTCCCTCCACAACCGACGCACAGTGGCAGCAATGTGTACCATCTACAAGATGCACTGCAGCAATGCACCAAGGCTCCTTAGACAGCACCTTCCAAACCCGCGACCTCTACCAACTAGAAGGACAAGGGCAGCAAATACATGGGAACACCACCATCTGCAAGTTCCCCTACAAGTCACACACCATCCTGACTTGGAACTTTATCGCCGTTCCTTCACTGTCGCTGGGTCAAAATCCTGGAACTCCCTTCCCAATAGCACTGTGGGTATACCTACCCCATATGGACTACTGCGGTTCAAGCAGGCAGCTCACCACCACCTTGGCAAGGGCGATTAGGGTTGGGCAATAAATGCTGGCCTGGCCAGCCACGCCCACATTCTGTGAATGAATATTTTTTTTTTTAAATGTCCAACAGATCAGTGCAGGAAAACGGGCCCTGATGGAAATCACAGCAGATCAGGCTGTGCCTTTAACTGTGGCAGTCAGACCCAGTAAACCTACCACTGAGAGTGCAGGAAATCTTAACAAAATCCCTGAGAGTTACCAGGAATTATAATCCCAAGGAAAAGTGACCCCATCCACCTTGAGTGAGGCAAGCAAGCCCATAGTCATACTAAGGGATACAGGGGCCACCCAATCCCTTCTGCTGGGAAAAGGAATGACCTTTCTTCGATAGTGCAGTGAATGCTAAAGAGTTAGTGAATTGTATCGGAAGACAGTATATGTCCATACCTTTATAACGACTGCACTTGGAGTGTGACCCAGTTTCAGGACCGGTATCCAAGGGGATTGTACCTAGTTTAACAATGGATGGGTCGACCTGCTCCTGGGTAATGATCTGACAAGGGAAAAGGTGCCAGCTTCCCTGGTACTTCTCGAGAGACTAAAATAGGGCCAGAAGACAGAGCAGTTACAGGAGAAGGCCCCTGACATTCTCCCTGATTGTGTGGTGACACGGTCCACGGCCAAACAATCCCTGAACTGACACTGTAGATGGATGGCCCGACTGCCTGGCTGTCTGCAACCTTCTTTGGGAAGTTAGAGGACAGAAAGGATTTGCTGAACAGATCTTCCTTAGTTGAGGCTCAATCCCCCGACCCTGTGTTAAAAAATAGCACAGACTGTCCAAACCAAAACTGAAGCAGAGGGAATTGCAGAGTGCTACTATTTAAGGAACGAGGTGCTGATGAGGAAGTGGAGACCTCCTCACAGACCTGCGGATGAAGAGAGGACAGTGGTTCACCAGATAGTGGTGCCGCTGAGGTCCCTTAAATAAATATTAAGAATGGCCGACGAACTTCCAATGACTGGACATGTCAGTGTATGAAAAATCGAAGCCGCATAAGACAGCATTTTGACTGGCTACAACTCCACAAAGATGTGGTGGAGTTCTGTAAAACTAGTCACATGCGCTAGGTGGTGGGGAAGCCCCAACCTGCAAAACAATCTGCACCCAAATTCATCTACCAGATTTTGGGGAACCCTTCAGCAGAGTGCTGGTGGATTGTGTGGGACACCTGCTGAAAACAAAACGGGACTACCAGTATCTTCTCACCATTATGGATGTGGTGACCTGATTCCCAGAGGCCATTCTCCCGAAGAGCTATCTCTGCCAAGGTAGTGGTGGAGGGGCTAACCCAATTCTTTACCCGATAATGGGCTGCCTGCTGAGATCCAGTTGGATCAGGGCACACATTTTATGTCCAGTATTTTTGAAAAGGTCATGGGCAATCTGGACATAACCCAGCTAAGGTCCTTAGCCTACCACCCACAGTCACAAGGGGCTTTGGAGCGTTACCACCAGACCCTAAAGACAATGAACAGGCCATACTGCTATGAGTAACCCCATGACTGGGACAAAGGGCTAGGATTTTACCTGTTGGTTACCAGGGACTTATTCAATGCTTCCACTGGCTTTAGCCTCTTTGAATTAATTTATGGACACGAGGTGAGAGCTCTGCTTAAATGATTCAAGAAGTTTTTCGGACACAGGGATGAGTCTTCCATGTTAGAATACATTTCCATGCTCTGGGATCGGCTCACGGGAGCCTGTGCAATGACTCAGGAACAACCAAAGACCCCCAGGCAGCCATGAGAAGGTAAGCAGGAAAAAATGCCAAGGCGAGAACATTTCCGCCCAGAGACCATGTATTGTTATTACTCCCAATAGAGGGTCTACCCCTGAAAGCCCGTTTCAGTGGTCCATATCGAGTGACAAAAAGAATAGCGGGTAAATTATATAATTGACTCCCCAGAGTAAAGGCAAAAAATCAAGTCTGTGGAGGGGACAGACAAGTACAGATCTGTCAGACAGTCAGGAGGGAAGGATTCAAAAGGACAGTGAGGACAGGTTGGAGGAGGGCCAGGAGGATTACCAATTGGAACCCCCTATTCTCCGATTAGCCAACCCTGAAATGTTAGAGAAATTAGACCACTCACTCTCCTCCTTAAATGCAGGTCAAACAGGGACCATAAAAAGGCTGCGAACAACATTTACAGAAACGTGGAGGGACAAAGAAAGTTCCCAAAAAGGCATGTCAATGGTAAGGGAGATGTCTGAACTAGTCAAAGTGCCGCTGGAAAGTTCAGTGAAAGCTGGACAGACACTGGCGAACACTACTGTCCCAGAGGAAATAGGGCAGATTAGGAAAAATATCCTCCTCATAGTGAAGAGAAAAGGGAAGGGAAATTGCCCTAAAGTGAACAGCACTTGCGTACCTCAGCAGAAAGTTAAAAGTAATGTCAGTGTGGATCTACCCACTGAAGAACCCAATGATCAGATCCCAAACCCAAAGCTAATCAAACCCTGCAACTTGGGGCTGCAAAGTTGTGCAGTGATTAGCGCTACAACCTCATAGCTCCTGTGACCCAGGTTCCATTCTCGGTATTGCCTGTGTAGAGTTTGCAAGTTCTCCCTTTGACCATGTGGGTTTTTGTCGGGTGCTCCGGTTTCCTCACACAGCCAAAGACTTGCAGGTTGATAGGTAAATTGGCCATTATAAATTGCCCCTAGTATAGGTAGGTGGCAGGGGAAGGTGGGGATGTGGTAGGAATATGGGATTCATGTAGGATTAGTATAAATGCGTGGTTGATGGTCGGCAGAGACTTGGTGGGCCGAAAGGCCTGTTTCAGTGCTGTACCTCTAAATAAATAAATTTCAAAGCCGTGCTCAGCAAGAACAAAGGTCCACAGGAAATCTCAGACACCTCACAGGGAGAAAGATCATCAAGGTGCAGGAACCTGAATAGTTAAAGCTTCATTGCAAGAGAGAAAAAAAACCTATGTAATCGCTGATGCAATGTCCAGGGTCGAACCCGACACATAACCATCCCAGACAAAATTCCAAAACAATTAAATCAGCACAACTGTAACAGACAATGACAGCTGCAGTAATTCCAAGATTCATGTGTGAATTTGAAAAGTGATTATTGAGAATGAATGTGTATTTCCTTCTATTTCTTCCCACAATTCTGCAATGAAATGTTCCTATTATCAAATTTCTTTCAGTGTGCTGTGGTGGTGTCAAGGTAACACCATCTGCCCAATGAGGAATTTTAATTCACCGATTTGAAACGTGCAATAAACCTTTAATGAAAAAAGAAATCCCACAGTTAACCTTGACAAAACTGGCAGCCAAGATGCCCACCGCAATTGGCATCTGAAACACCTTTTCACATTCATAGGCCACCAACGGGAGACACATGTCTGCTGAGTCTAGACCTGTATCATTGGCTTGCTCTAGTGATTGAATTACCTTAAATTACTTTCATTAACACGGCATACAAGGGCATCCTGACATATTGACTTTGAAAGAGCAAACTCCTACAATTATAAATACTGGCATCCTGAGACCCGGGGTGACAGAAGTTTCTAACCTTGAATCTCATTATCAGGTTCCAGCGAATGCACTGAGACAGTCATGAGGCCTTCTGTCCATCTATGTGAAAGTTGGGAGTTTCCCCTGGACAAAGACAGACAAGCCAGTGATTCAAACTGTGCAGAATCAGAAGGGCTGTGTCCCCCCGTCTCTCTCTCTCCAGATAACGTCACAAGTTTGAAAACCACATGCGACTGTGGTCCCTCCAAGCCGACAGATTACAACAGACAGAGACAGCAGGGAAAGAAAGCCACCTACAAGTCTGCCTCAAAGAAATCCCTGAGCCACGTGGGACAGCCACAAAGGGTGCTTCGACCAGCCAAAGACTTCAAGAATACAACTGCAGCCGGAAGACCGCCGTGTCATCCAACATCACAGAATGAGTATTTTATTTTTCTATTTATGCCGGACTCCCATCTTCTCACTCTGTAATCTATTTCTGTGCAATTCTCGTACGAATGTGTGCGTAAATGTGTGGTGTATTTTTTATGATTTTATTGAGATCGGGTTGACATTGTTAAGTATAATAAACTTACCTCTTTCCTGTTTAAGCTCAAGAGAACCTGCCCGATCAGGTCCTTCACAATCACTCCAAAGGTAAAAGGTGAAATACTCAATGAGAGGGTTAGCACATCCACTGGTTAAAAAGAACAAACAGAGTTGAGGTCAAATAAGAGGAGCGACTGTGTCCCATCCTCACCTGGCCGTAACAATAGGCAGGGTTGGGGATCGCGAGAATATGGGGATGAACTCAGCTCAGCATTAAACAGGTACCAGAGATTGTAAACTTCCTGGTTCAGCCTCAGACAACGGTCAGTGAGGGGGATGCAGACCGTGGATAGGGAATAGAGTATGTGACAAAAACTGAAGACAATGACTTCAGTCTTCTCATGATTTAAATGACAAGAACATTAAATCAGTGAAATATGTTTTCTGAATCCAATAGTTGCAGATGGAGACTTACCAGGGACACCAATAATAGCGAGTATGGGATAGTAAATAAATTGAATCATCCTCAGTGCATAATAGATCCGCAAATCTAATGTCATCCAATAATAATCAGCAGTAACCAGGTCAAACAAAGAGGAGAAACTCCTGCTGTCCATTGTTGTAACATTCCAATCTATTATTCTCAGATTCTGATCCATTGTTGTAACATTCCAATCTATTGTTCTCAGATTCTGATCCATTGTTGTAACATTCCAATCTATTATTCTCTGATTCTGATCCATTGTTGTAACATTCCAATCTATTGTTCTCAGATTCTGATCCATTGTTGTAACATTCCAATCTATTATTCTCAGATTCTGACCCATTGTTGTAACATTCCAATCTATTGTTCTCAGACTCTGATCTATCCTCTCCCTCTGTCTGAAGCCGCTGATCTCTGTTAGTACCGGAGGCGATGCTGCTGCTGATACCATGGAATAGCACATTGAAAGGAGCCCCTTATTAATAGAAGTTGAAAACACTCCAGTGACACAATTTGGGTCCATGGAGACTAACATTAAATACAGTCACTGAACAAACAGGTTCTGTTAACCCCTTTCAATTCCACACTTTTTGTACAATAACAAAGTTGAACATTTGCCTGGTCTGGATGGGATGAATGAGGGTTGCTGAGGGAAGGTATGGTGGAAGCAGCAGAGACACTGGCCAGAATCTTTCAGTCATCCTTGGATATGAGAGTGATAGAAGATGGAAACTCTCCAGTGAAACATAAGGTTCACTAATTTTCTTTAGGGAAGGAAATCTGCTGCCCTTACCTGGTGGCCTCCATATGACTCCAGACCAAATCAATGTGGTTGGCTTTCACATGCCTTCTGAAATGGGCTAGCAAGCCACTCAGTTGTATCTAACTACTATGAAGTCAATAAAAAGGAATGACACCGGATGGACTACCCAGCATCGACCTAGGCACCGGAAACGACACGGACAAACCCAGCCCTGTCGACTCTCCAATGTCCTCCTTACTAACATCTGGGGGCTTGTGCCAAAGTTGGGAGAGCTGTCCCACAGACTAGTCAAGCAGCAGCCTGACATAAAAATATACCTTGCTTGTAAAATCATGGGATAATAAATGACAAGCAGCACGGATAGGTTAATGGAAAATCGTTTCTGATAATCTTGATAGGGTTTCTTGATATAACTGTGAGTGTTAATGAGGATAGCGTGTTTCATGTTATAGAATGATAGACTCGTAGAAACCTTAAGGGACAGAAAGAGGCCACTTGGCCCATCGTGTCTGTACCAGCCGAAAAATGATCCACCTATTCGAATCCCACCTTCCAGCATTTGATCCATAGCCCTACAGATTATGACACTTGAGGTGCACATTCAGACCGCTTTTTAATGAGTAGAGGGTTTCTGCCTCAAACATCCTTGCCGACAGTGGGTTCCAGACCGTCACTAAAAGCCGGGGACCCAGTACTGGGCTCTCTGGAACACCACGGGAAACAGTGCTCCAGTCACTAAAATACCCTTCAACAATTACCCTTTGTTTACTGCCACTGAGCCAATTTTGTATTTCTGGTTGTACAAGTTTTTCCTCATCTCCCCTCTGATCTTTCTACCAATCACTTACCTCTCTTCTCAGGTGAATAGACCCTTCACCTCCAGTCAATCCAGGCCACTCACAATTTTGTACATTTCAATCAGATCTCCTCTCAGCCTTCTCTGTTCCAAGGAGAACAACCCCAGCCTTTCCAATCTTTCCTCATAACTGCATTATTTCAGTCCTGGCAACATACTCGTAAATCTCCTCTGTACCCTCACTAGTGCAATTACATCCTTTCTGTAATGTTGTTGCCAGAACTGAACACAGTTCTCAAGTAGTGGTCCAACCAATGATTTATACAGTTCCAGCATAACTTCCCTGCTCTTATATTCTGCACCTCGGCTAATAAGGGCAAGGATTCATATGCCTTCTTAACCACCTTATTGACCTGTCCTGCTATCTTCAGGGATCTGTGGACATTGACTCCAAGGTCCCTTACTTCCTCCACACTTCTCAGTATTTTCCCAATAATCGTGTATTCCTTTGTCTTATTTGAGCTCCCCAATTGCATTACCTCACACTTCTCCAAGTTGAATTCCATTTGCCATTTTTCTGCCCATCTGTCCAGACCGCCAATAACTTACTGCAGTCTACAGCTATCCTTCTCGCTATCTACCACACGGCCGATCTTTGTGTCATCCGTAGATTTCTTGATCATGCCCCCTACATTTATGTCGAAATCGTTAATATGCACCACAAAAAGCAGGAGATTCAGTACTCAGCCCTCTGGAATACCACTGGAAACAGCCCTCCAGTTGCAAAAACGCCCGTCAACAATTACCCTTTGTTTCCTGCCACTGAACCAATTTTTTATCCACCTCGCTGCATTTCCCTGGATTCCATGGAATGTTTCTTTTTGAACCAGTCTGTCATGTGGGATCTTGTCAAAAGCCTTGCTGAAATCCATGTAAACCACATCAACTGCACTACTTTCATCCATATCCCTTGTTACATCTTCGAAAAATTCGATCAAGTTGGTCAAACAAGCTCTTCCCTTAACAAATCCATGCAGACTATCCTTGATTAACCTGTGCCTGTCTCAGTGACAGTTTACCCCGTCTCTCAGAATAGATTCCAATCATTTGCCCATTACTGAGGTTAGACTGACAGGCCTGTAATTATTCAGACTATCCTTCACTCCCTTTTTAAACAGAGGTCCAACGTCAGCAATTCTCTAATACTCCGGCACCACAACTGTATCCAGTGAGGACTGGAAACTGATAGTCAGACCCTTTGCTATTTCCTCTGTTGCTTCTTGTAGCAAACTGGGTCACATTTCAATTGGATCAGGTGATTTATCAACTTTCAAGGATACTAATCCCATTAACACTTCCTCTCTCAGTATGTTCATCACATTCAATAATTCACACTCTTCCTCCTTAACTACAATATCTGCATCCCCCCTCTTTTCTGAAGACACTAAAAGTATTCAATAAAACCATACCAATATCTTCCACCCCTACGCATAGGTTACCTTTTTGGTCTATTATGGGCCCTACTCTCCCCTTAGTTAACCTCTTACTCTTAATGCATTGAGAAAACATCTTTGGGTTCACCTTGACTTTGCTTGCCAATATTCTTTCATGCTCTCTCTTTGCTGTCCTAATTTCCTTTTTGATTTAATCCTTCCACTTTCTAAAGTCCTCTCAACTTTCTGTAGTATTGAGTTCTCAGTGTCGGATGTATGCTTCCCTTTTCTGTTTTATCTTACAATATAGGCTCCTTGACATCCATGGGACTCTAGATTTGTCCGCCTCACCCTTTTTCTTTGTGGGAACATGTTTACACTGAACCCCTTGAATCTCCACTTTGAATGCCTCCCAGTGCTCTGAGACTGATTTACCTTCAAGTCGCTGTTTCCAGTCCACTTTCGCTCCTCGGTTTAGTAAAATTGGCCTTGCCCCAAATGAGAACTCTAACTCCTATTCTATGTCTGTACGTTTCCATAGTTATGTTATAACTGACTGAATTATGATCACTCCCACCAAAATGCTCTCCCCTGACACTCCATACACCTGCCCATCGTCATTTCCTAAAACAAAGTCTAAAACTGCACCCTCTCCTGTTGGACTTTCTGCATGCTGGACAAAAATGTTGTCCTGAATGCACCTCAAGAATTCTGCTCCCTCAATTCTTTTCATACTAAAATTATCCTCGTTAACATCGGGGTGATTAAAATACCCTACTATTACTGCCCTATTGTTCTTGCACTTCTCAGAGACTTGCCTACTTATCTGCTCCTCTATCAACCTCGGACTATTTGGCTGTCGAGATCACTCTCCCAGCAGAGAGATTGCCCCTTTATGGTCCCTTCGCTGAATCGATATGGCCTCACTTGATGAACCTTCCAACATATCATCCCTCCTCACAGCTGCAAAAGATTCCTTGACCAGAATTGCCATTCCCCTCCTTTCTTAACCCCCTCTCTATCGCATCTAAAAACCTGATAACCAGGAACGTTGAGCTGCCATTCCTGTCCCCCCTTAAGCCAAGTTTCTGTAACAACTATGATATCATACTGCCACATGTCTATCTTTGCCCTCCGCTCATCTGCTTTATTTGCAGCACTCCATACATTGAAACAGATAGCCTTGAGCACTGCCAAACCCTTTTTTTCATTTTCTCACCCTCATTTCCTCTGTCTTCTAGACTCATCCATTAATTTGCCACCTTCCATTTTCATTTCTGATTTTGTCCCAGCTAAGTCTACCCTCAGGTCCCCCACCTCCC
The DNA here is from genome assembly GCF_036365525.1 of Heterodontus francisci. NCBI lineage: Eukaryota > Metazoa > Chordata > Chondrichthyes > Heterodontiformes > Heterodontidae > Heterodontus > Heterodontus francisci. Next base: position 364,956 of record NW_027141410.1, read on the forward strand.
TGCTAAACTAGTTTAAACCCTCCCCAACAGTACTCGCAAAACGTTCCGCAAGGAACCCAGTCCTGGCTCTGTTCACGTGCAACCCGTCCGGCCTGTAAAGGTTCCATCTCCCCCAGAGCCAGTTTCAGTGTCCCAGGAATATGAATCCTTCCCTCCTGCACCATCTTTCCAGCCACAGATTCGTCTGCCTTATCTTTCTATTTATATACTACGTTGCACCTGGCACTGGGAGTAATCTGGAGAATTCTACTTTTTGACTGTGTTTGTGGTCCTGCTTGCTAATTTCTTCCCTAGCTCCCTAAATTCTGACTGCAAGACCACATCCCGCTTTTTACCTCTGTCGTTGGTTCCCATGTGGACCACGACTTCTGGCTGTTCCCCTCCTGCTTCAAGATGCTCTACAGTCGCTGAGTGACATCCTTGACCTGGCACCTGGGAGACAACACCCCATCCTGGATTCACGTCTGTGGCCACAGAAACGCCTGTCTGTTGCCCTGACTATTGACTCACCTATCACTATGGCTCTTCCAGTCATCCCTGTATCCCGCTCTGCAGCTGAGCCACCCGTGGTGCCATGGACTTGCTGTGGCTGCTCTCCTCAGGTGAAGCATCACTTCCCTCAGTATTCAGAACTGAATACCTGTTGGAGACTGAGATGCACTCAGGGGTCTCCGGCACTACCTGCCTGATAATTTTTGACTGCCTGCTGATCACCCATTCCCTCTCTGCCTGCATGCTCTTCAGCAGTGTGGTGACCACATCTATGAACATGCTAAAGCTGAATAAACTGGTATATGAGAAGGAAGAATGTGCAGGGTTCCGGGAAGAAGGCAGGGAATGGGATTAGGTGAATTGTGCATTCGGAGAGCCGGTGCAGACACTATGAGCTGAATAGTTCCTTCTGTGCTGTAATAACACTGTGATGGGGCATCTCAGATGGGTGTAATGGTGGAGAATGGGGGATCCATGGCGGGAAAGAGAAGTTGTCTTATGGGAACCGGTATCTTAGCAGGGACTCTCCGACAACCTGTCCGGCTGGAAGGCATCCAGGAAATATCCTCCCTGCCTCCTCCTCCTCCTGAGGTATCCTCCAGATTCCTGGTGCCAATGCCTGTGTCCTCATGATGGTGATGATATGAAGGATGCATCAGAACACCATGGACCTGGACACCTGCTCCAGTGTGTACTGGAGGGCACCCCCGAGCGGTTCAGACATCAGAAGTATTGCTTCATCACACCGATGGTCTGTTCCACCATGTTCCTGGCGATTCCATTGCTCACATTATACACATGGTAATTTTGTGAGGTTGGTTGGTGTGGGATGTGATTTGGGGGTGCAGAAACATGAGCTGTGTCGAGAGGGGTTTCCTTCGCCTCCGAGAAGCCGCATTCTGGTTCTGCAAGGAGCCCCGGAGCATTGGGACCGGCTGACTGATTCAGAATGAAGGTATCCTTGCTGCTGCCAGGATAGTGGACATTCACCAACATGATGTACTGGGCATGCTCACACACCAACTGTACATTAATGGAGTGAGAGTGCTTCCAGTTCCCGTACCTCTCCCCGTTGACATGGGGGCCCCGCAGAGCCACCTATGTCATCAGGAATCCCGCTATCCTGACAAAGCTACGGGATCACTCATCCTGCTTCTCCCTGCTGAGGGAGAAATTGATGACATAGATGGTCACCCTCACCTCCCAGAATTATCAATGGACAAGGCACAGGCTTCGCAACTACTGGTCAGTTAGTTTAACATCATTGGTGAGTTAAGTTTTAGAAGCAATAATCAGGGAAAAATCAACACACACTTGGAGAGGCTTGAGTTATTTAAGGATTGTCAGCACGGATTTCTAAAAAGGCAGATCATGCTTGACTGAACTAATTGAATTTATTTCGATGATCTGAGAAGGTTGATGAAGGGAATGTGGTGGATGTTGTATGCATGGATTTTATGAAATTGTTTGATGAACAACCACACAAAAGCTTGGTTAAAAAAATTGAATCTCAGGAATAGCATCCAGTTGAATCAAAAATTGTCCAAATGACAGAAAAAAGAGAAATGTGTTAAATGGTTGTTTTTCAGACTGGAGGATGGTAGACAGTGAAGTTCCCCAATGGTCAGTGCGAGGAACACTGCTTTTTTTTTGCTGCATATAAATGACATGGATCTTGGAATAATGAGTAGAATTTACATTTTTTCTGATGATTGCAATCTTGGAGGAGTAGTAAGCAGTGAGGATGTCACAAACCACCTACAACATGATATAGAACGGCTAGCAGAATGGACAGAGAAGTGACAGGTAGAATTTAATACAGAGGAGTGTGAGGTGATGTATTTTATCAGATGGACGAGGAAGGCAATATAGACATAATGACACAGTTCTAAAGATTGTGCAGGAACAGAGGGACCTGTGGCTCCATATGCATTGATCTTTAAAGGTGCCAGGACATATTAGGAGGGTGCTTAGCAAATCATATCAGATCTTGGGCTTCATCATTGGATGCAAAGATACAAAATAAGGGAAGTTATGCAGAACCTTCATAAAGCTTTGGTTAGACCCCAACTAGAGAACTGTGTACAGTTCTGGTCACCACACTGTCGGAAGGATGTGAAAGTCCCTGAAAGGGTGCAGAGGAGATTTACCAGAATGATTCCAGGGATGGGAGTTTAGTTACAAAGTGAGTTCGCAGAAGATGGAGTTGTTCTCCCTGGTGTAAAGGAGATTGAGAGAGATTTGATAGAGGTGCACATGATTATGATAGACTTAGATAAGATAGACAAGGAAAAACTGTTCCCATTAACTGATGAAGCAAGGACTAGGGGACACAGATGGAAGGTTTTGGGTAAGAGATACAGGGGGAATATGAGGAGAAACATTTTTACATAGTGGATGGTAATGAGCTGGAACTCACTACCCATGAGGGTGGTGGAAGCCAAGACAATCAATGATTTCAAAAGGAAACTGGATGGACACCTGAAGGAAATGAACTTGCAGGGATACGGGAATTGAGCGGGGGAGTGGAACTGACTGGATTGTTCCACAGAGAGCCGGCATAGAGTGGCTGAATGGCCTTCTTCAGTGTTGTAAATGACTCCATCGATTTCTACCACTCTATGTTGGATATGTCACCTGCTCCTGCCTGGAACCATCCAGATACATAGAAGTTCAATTAAACTGTGACCTGAACGGCCACTGACAGCTCCGTCTTCACCCTGGTGTGAGGCTCCAGGTTGTGTTACAGGAGGTGACACAGCTCTGTGACCACCTCCTTATTGAATCAGAGTCACCTCACACACTGCTCCTAGGTTAAGTGTAGGTAGGAAAAGAGCTCTTGGAACACCCGGGGTGGGTAGGGCAGAGCCCCCTGCTCCTCTATATTTACAGAGCTTCCCTGTCTGCAGCCTCTGCTCCATTTGTTGGTCATGTGACAGACCCAGGGACACTGTAACTACAGTCCCAATACCTCTTCCAGAGTTGGGTCACCAAATCTTCTGTCCTCCCTGAATGTCTGCAGCAACTCCCAACACAACCTCCAGAAAACCATCCACAGCACCTCCATTAACTTTACAATAGCAGAAGTAAGTCAAAAGCCCCTCACCTGTATGTTGGATGCCTGGTCCTTTTAAATAACACTAGAGGGGGTTCCTCCTGCTGCTGAATGTATTTTCAGCTGTGAGTGACTAACACAGGCGGTCAGTGGACATGCACAGACCAGGTTTCAGAGAAGTACATCAAAGCTGCTGCTATGGTACATTGACATCACTTTCAAATCCACCCTCAATGGAACAACACATACAAGGTACAATTGAGCTAGAGCTCTGCCCAGCTTGGGACAGTGTGCAGGCCACAGTAGAAGTGGCCGGCTGGGAAGACCACGCGAACAGCACATAGATGATACGACTGGGCTGGAGCCCCGCCCAGCATGGGATATTGTGCAGACCGCACTGGAAGTGGCCGGCTGTGCGATTTACATCTCTTTATGGATAACCAGCTTCTGTACCGTCAGCAGCTGTCTTGCTGCGGAGTCTATAATCCTGTCTCGGGACACATACAGATAAAGAAATTCACTTTGCAAGGAGAACTGAAAAAAGAGTGAAGTCGAAAGATTTGCAGGAATATATGAATTGGAGAGGGGAAAGTGAATAAATGGAGGGCTGAGGCCATGGAGAGATTCAAACATAAGAATGAGAATATTAAAATTAAGGTGCTGCCAGACCGGTAGCCAATGTAGATCAGTGAGCACAGGGGTGATGGGTGATCGGGATTTGGAATGAGTTAAAATACAGGCAGCAGAGTTCTGGATGGGCTGTGGTTTATGGAGGTTTATAACGAGAAGGGTGACCAAGATGGAATTGGAATAGTCAAGTGTGGATTTATCAGTGATGCGGATGAGGGTTTACGCAGCAGATGGGCTGAGGCAGAGGTGGAGATGGGTGAAATCACAGAGGTGGTATTAGGCAGGGTTGGTGATGGAGAGAATATGAAGATGAACTCAGCTCAGGTTTAAATATAACTCAGAAGTTGTAAACTGTCCGGTTGAGCCTCAGATATTGGGCAGGGTGGAGTATGTGCTTCCCAGATAGGGGATGGAGTTTGTGATGGAGACCAATGACACTGGCTTCAGTCTTCCCAAAATTTACATAACAGAACAGTATTTCAGTGAAACAGGGTTTACAGATCTCCGAGCCTGAAATAGAGACAGCAACAGCAGCAAAGAACAAGAACAAAGAACAAAGAAAAGTACAGCACAGGAACAGGCCATTCGGCCCTCCAAGCCTGCGCCGATCTTGATGCCAGCCGAACCTAACACCGTCTGCACTTCCGGGGTCCGTATCCCTCTATTCCCATCCTATTCATGTATTTGTCAAGATGCCTCTTAAACATCTCTATGGTATCCGCTTCCACCACCTCCCCCGGCAACACGTTCCAGGCACTCACCACCCTCTGTGTAAAGAGCTTGCCTCTCACATCCCCTCTAAACTTTGCCCCTTTTTCCTTAAACCTATGTCCCCTAGTAACTGACTCTTCCACCCTGGGAAAAAGCTTCTGACTATCCACTCTGTCCATGCCGCTTATAACTTTGTAAACCTCTATCATGTCGCCCCTCCACCTCCGTCGTTCCTGTGAAAACAATCCGAGTTTATCCAACCTCTGCTTCTAGCTAATGCCCTCCAGACGAGGCAACATTCTGGTAAACCTCCTCTGTACCCTCTCCAAAGCCTCCACATCCTTCTGGTAGTGTGGCGACCAGAATTGCACGCAATATTCTAAGTGTGGACTAACTAAAGTTCCGTATAGCTGCAGCATGACTTGCCAATTTTTATACTCTACGCCCCGCCCCATGAAGATAAGCATGCCGTATGCCTTCTTGACTACCTTATCCACCTGCGTTGCCACTTTCAATGATCTGTGGACCTGGACGCCCAGATCTCTCTGCCTGTCAGTACTCCTAAGGGTTCTGCCATTTACTGCAAACCTCCCACCTGGATTAGACCTTCCAAAATGCATTACCTCACATTTGTCCGAATTAAACTCCATCTGTCATTTCTCCTCCCAAGTCTCCAACTGATCTATATCCTGCTGTATCCTCTGACAATCCTCATGACTATCCGCAACGCCACCAAACTTTGTGTCGTCCGCAAACTTACTAATCAGACCAGCTACATTTTCTTCCAAATCATTTATATGTACTACAAACAGCAAACGCCCCAGCACTGATCCCTGCGGAACACCATTAGTCACATCCCTCCATTCAGAAAAGCACCATTCCACTGCTACCCTCTGTCTTCTATGACCGAGCCAGTTCTGCATCCATCTTGCAAGCTCCCCTCTGTTCCCATGTGACTTCACCTTTTGTACCAGTCTGCCATGAGGGACCTTGTCAAAGGCTTTACTGAAGTCCACATAGATAACATCCACTGCCCTTCCTTCATCAATCATCTTTGTCACTTCCTCAAAAAACTCAATCAAATTAGTGACACACGAGCTCCCCATCACAGAACCATGCTGCCTGTCGCTAATAAGTTCATTTGTTTCCAAATGGGAGTAAATCCTGTCCCGAAGAATCCTCTCTAATAATTTCCCTACCACTAACGTAAGGCTCACTGGCCTATAAATTCCTGGATTATCCTTGCTAACCTTCTTAAACAAAGGAACAACATTGGCTATTCTCCAGTCCTCTGGGACCGCACCTTGAGCCAATGAGGATTCAAATATTTCTGTCAAGGCCCCAGCAATTTCTTCCCTTGCCTCTCTCAGTATTCTGGGGTAGATCTCATCAGGCCCTGGGGACTTATCTACCTTAAAGTTTTGCAAGACACCCAACACCTCCTCCTTTTTGATAATGGGATGACTGAGGCTATCTGCACTCCCTTCCCTAGGCTCATCATGTACCAAGTCCTTCTCTTTGGTGAATACTGATGCAACGTACTCATTTAGTACCATTTCCTCTGGATCCACACATAGATTCCCTTCTCGGTCCTTGAGTGGGCCAACCCTTTCCCTGGTTACCCTCTTGCTCTTTATATACGTATAAAAAGCTATGGTATTTTCCTTAATCCTGTTTGCCAATGACTTTTCATGACCCCTTTTAGCCCTCCTGACTCCTTGCTTAAGTTCCTTCCGACTGTCTTTATATTCCTCAAGGGATTCGTCTGTTCCTAGCCTTCCAGCCCTTACGAATGCTTCCTTTTTCTTTTTGACGAGGCCCACAATATCCCGCGTTATCCAAAGTTCCCGAAACTTGCCAAACTTATCATTCTTCCTCACAGGAACATGCTGGTCCTGGATTCTAATCAACTGACGTTTGAAAGACTCCCACATGTCAGATATTGATTTACCATCAAACAGCCGCCCCCAATCTAAATTCTTCAGTTCCTGCCTAATATTGTTATAATTAGCCTTCCCCCAATTTAGCACTGTCACCCGAGGACTACTCTTATCCTTATCCACAAGTACCTTAAAACTCATGGAATTATGGTCAATGTTTGCGAAATGCTCCCCTACTGAAACGTAGACCACCTGGCCAGGCTCATTCCCCAATACCAGGTCCAGTACGGCCCCATCCCTTGTTGGACTATCTCCGTATTGTTTCAAGAAGCCCTCCTGGATGCTCCTTACAAATACTGCCCCATCCAAACCCCTAACACTAAGTGAGTCCCAGTCAATACAGGGGAAGTTAAAATCACCCACCACTACAACCCTGTTACCTGTACACCTTTCCAAAATGTGTCCACATTTCTGCTCCTCTACCTCCCACCAGCTGTTGGGAGGCCTGTCGTAAAGCCCCAACATCGTGACTGTACCCTTCCTATTCCTGAGCTCCACCCATATTGCCTCGCTGTATGACCCCTCCGAGGTGTCCTCCCGCAGTCCAGCTGTGATATTCTCCTTCACCAGTAATGCAACTACCCCACCCCTTTTATATCCCCCTCTATCCCTTCTGAAGCTTCCGAAGCCTGGGACATTTAGCTGCCAATCCTGTCCTTCCCTCAACCAAGTCTCTGTAATAGCAAAAACATCATAGTTCCAAGTACTAATCCAAGCTCTCAGTTCATCTGCCTTACCCGTTATACTTCTCGCATTGAAACAAATGCACTTCACACCACCAGTCCCGCTGTTCTCCGCAAACATCTCCCTGCCTGCTCTTCCTCTTAGTCTTACTGGCCTTATTTACTAGTTCCCCTTCATTTATTTCACTTGCTGTCCTACTACTCTGGTTACCACCCCCCTGCCACATTAGTTTAAACCCTCCCGAGTGACGCTAGCAAACCTCGCAGCCAGGATATTTGTACCCCTCCAGTTTAGATGCAACCCGTCCTTCTTGTCCAGGTCCCATCTGTTCCTGAAGAGAGCCCAATGGTCCAGATATCTGAAACCCTCCCTTCTACACCAATTGCTCAGCCACGTGTTTAGCTGCACTGTCTTCCTATTTCTAGCCTCACTGGCACGTGGCACAGGGAGTAATCCGGAGATTACAACCCTCGAGGTCCTGTTTTTTAACTTTCTACCTAACTCCCTAAACTCCCCCTGAAGGACCTCATCACTCTTCCTGCCTATGTCGTTGATACCGATGTGTATCACAACCTCTGGCTGTTCACCCTCCCCCTTCAGAATTCCCCCTGTCCATTCAGAGACATCCTTGACCCTGGCACCAGGGAGGCAACATACCATCCTGGAGTCTCTTTCACGTCCACAGAAGCGCCGATCTGTGCCCCTGACTATAGAGTCCCCTATAACTATTGCTCTTCTGTGTTTTGTCCCTCCATGCTGAACAACAGTGCCAGCCGTGGTGCCACTGCTCTGGTTGCTTCTGTTTTCCCCTGATAGACCATCCCCCCCAACAGTATCCAAAACGGTATACTTGTTAGAGAGGGGGATAGCCACAGGGGATTCCTGCACTGACTCCTGCCCCTTCTAGCGGTCACCCATCTATCCCCTGCACCTTGGGTGTAACCACTTCTCTAAAACTCCTGACTATGACGTTTTCCGCCACTTGCATGCTCCTAACTGCATCCAGTTGCCGCTCCAACCGATCCATGCGGTCTATGAGGAGCTGCAACTGGGTACACGTCCTGCAGATGTAGTCCTCCAGAACGCTGGAAGCGTCACGGGCTTCCCACATCTCACAGGTGAAGCACTTCACCCCTGCAACTGACATTTCTAACACTAATTAGTTAATTATTATTAACTAAATAAAATTAGAGAGTAAATGACAAGAACTGTAATACAGTTGGCAATGGTTTATAGAGCTAATATCTGGAGATATTCACCAGGCAGACAACGGCAGCAAGAAGGACAGAGTAAATTACACGAACAGTAATGCAGTTAAACATGGTTTAAAGGATTTATAGCTAGATAGAGAGACTTACCAGGGACACCAATAATAGCCAGGATGGGATAGTAAATATATTGAATAATCTTCAGTGCGAGATAGATACGGAAGTTTAATGAGTAAAAATCATAATATGTAGAAAGAGAGTAAAGATCCGAGGATAGACTCCTGTCCATTGTTGTAACATTCCAATCTATTGTTCTCAGATTCTGACCCATTGTTGTAACATTCCAGTCTTTTGTTCTCAGATTCTAACCTATCCTCTCTCTATCTCTCTGGAGCAGCTGATCTCTGTAAGTGCCGGGGCTGATGCTCCCACTGACACTATGGAATAACACATTGAAAGAAGCCCCTTATTAATAGAAGATGTAAAACACAATTAGGGTCCATGGAGACTGACATTATGTACAGTCACGGAATTAACAGATTCAGTTAACTCTTTTCAATCCAACACTTTTTGTACCGCAATAAAGTTGAACATTTATCCAGTCTGGATGGGATGTATGAGGGTTGCTGAGGGAAGGAATGGTGGAAATAGCCGAGGCACTGGCCAGAATCTTCCAATCCCCCTTGGATATGGGCGTGATGACAGATTTTCACAGGCTCGCCAGTCTCTGGGTGAAGAAATTTCTCCTCATGTCAGTCCTGAAAGTTTTACCCCGTATCCTTTGACTATGACCCCTGGTTCTGGACTCCCCACCATCGGGAACATCCTTCCTGCATCTACCGTGTCAAGTCCTGCTTGAATTTCATTGGTTTCGTTTTATTTTGTGTCATACACAAACTTGGAAATATTACATTTGGTCCCCACATCCAAATCATCGATACATATTGTGAACAGCTGAGGCCAAGCTCTGATCCTTGCAGTACCCCACTAGTCACACCATGCCAACGTGAAAATGCCAGTATATTACCTCCTATCCCATTTGTTTTAATTTTGCGAAGCAAGCTCCTTCTGGTGGACTTCATCAAAAACCTTCTGAAAATACAAGTATACCATGTCCACCAACTCCCCTTTATCAATTCTGTTAGTAACATCCCCAAAATCTCCAACAGGTTCGTCAAACATCATTTCCCATTGATAAACCATGTTAACTGTGCCCAATCAGATCATTGTTATCCAAGTCCATTTATCACATCCTTTAGAAATGATTCTCGCAGGTTCCCAACGATTAATGAAAGGCTAACAGCTTTGGAATTCCCTGTTTTCTCTCTCCCTCCCTCTTAAATAGTGGGTGACATTTGCGACGTTCCAAGCTGCAGGAACCGCTCCGGAATCTGCAGATTCTTTGAAGATGATCAGCAATGCATTTCCATAGCTATCTCGTCAACACTCTGGCAAGTAGAATATCAGGTCCTGGGGACATACCAACCTTCAGCCCAATTAATTTCTTCAATTTCTTCTAAGTAATACTAATTTCCTTCAATTCATTGCAGTTCTGTAGAAGGGTCACGTTATCTCTGCTTCTCTCTACACAGATGCTATCAGACCTGCTGAGTGTTTTCAGCATTTCTTGTTTTTATTTCAGATTTCTAGCATTCATAGTATTATGCTTTTAATTTCCTTCAATTTTTTATTCCTACAATCCCTTGGATCTCTCATTCTGGGAGATTTCTTATATATTCCACTGACACAAAGTAATCATTTAGCTTCTCTGCCATTTCTCTGTTCCCCATTATAAATTCTACTGACACTGCCTGTGATGGACCCACATTTGTCTTCGCCAAACGTTTCCTTTTTATGTACCTGTGGAAGCTTTTACAGTCCGTTTTCATATTTTTTCCAACAAACTTTCATATTCTATTCTCCCTTTCTTTATCAGTTTCTTCTTCCTCCTTTGATCTATTCTAAAGTCCTCCCAATTCTCAGGTTTACTCCAATTTATGGCAACTTTATAGGCCTTTTATAGAGACATAGAGAGATACAGCACTGGAACAGGCCCTTCAGCCCACCGAGTCTGTGGCGAACAACAACCACCCATTTATACCAATCCGACATTAATCCCATATTCCCCACCACATTCCCACCATTCTTCTACCACCTACCTACACTAGGAGCAATTTACAATGGCCAATTTACCTATCAACCTGCAAGTCTTTGGCTGTGGGAGGAAACTGAAGCACCCGGCTGAAACCCACGCAGTCACAGGTAGAACTTGCAAACTCCACATAGGCAATTCCCAGGACTGAACCCGGGTTGCTGGAGCTGTGAAGCTGCGGTGCTAACCGCAGTTTTAATCTTATACAATCCTTAACTTCCTTTGTTATCCACAGTGACTGCCTTTACTTTTGGGGTTTATGTGCCTGGAATGGATGTATAGTTGCTGTAAACTATATAATCTTTCTTTAAAGACTATCGATTGCCTATGTACTATCATACCTTTCAATGTAGTTTCCCAATCCACCTCGGGCAATTTGCTCCTCATATCTTCATAATTTCCTTTGTGCAAATTTAACACCCTGGCTTAAGATTGAACGAACGTACTTTCAAGTATAATGTAAAATTCTATCACATTATGGTAATTCATCCCGAAAGGTAACTTTACAATAAAAATATTATTTATCCCTGACTCATTACATAATACTAGATCTAAAATAGCCTGTTTTCTAGTCGGTTCCTGAACATACTGCTCTAGAAAACCATCCGTAACACACTCCAGAAACTCGCTATCCATGAAATTTGTTCTCATTAGGTTACCCAGTCTATATGAAGATCTAACTCACCCCTGATTATTGCATTACCCATCCTGTATGATTCTCCCATCTGCATTAATGCTGTGCCCCACACTAACAATAATGTTTGGTGGCCTATAAACAGCTCTCCTACCAATGTTTTCTGCCCTTTCAGTTTCTTCGCTCCACCCAAACAGATTCCATATTTTGTTCTGCAGACCTGAGATCCTCCCTTACTAATGTACTGATCCCATCCCTTATTATCAGCACAACATTACGTCGTTTCCCTTGTTGCCTGTCCTTCCAAAAGGTCGAATATGCCTGCATATTCAGTTCTCAGTCTTGGTCACTCTGTAGCTACGTTTCCGTTATGACTATTAGATCATACCCATGTACCTCTATTTGGGCCTTTAAATCATCTACCCTGTTCCAAATACTGCGCGCATTCAGGTACAGTGCCCATAACTGTGTCTTATTGACATTCTGCATTCTAGTTGAAGCTCACCTCCATTCGAATGTCACCTTCTACTTTTCTACCTCCTGTTACCAGCTTTACTTCCTTCCAATTTGATCCTTCCTTCCAATTTCAAAAGGAAACTGGATGGGTGATTGAAGGAACTGGACTTGCAGGGCTACGGGAATTGGGCGGGGGAGTAAGACTGACTTGATTGATCCATAGAGAACCAGCATGGTCTCGATGGGACGAATGGACTCCTTATGTGTAGTAAGTGACTTTGACTCTGTCACTGTCTATGACTGAATGTTGGATATGTCTCCTGCTCCTGCCTGGAAAGATCCAGATACATAGACGTTCAATGAAACTGTGACCTTAACAGCCACTGACAGCTCCGTCCTCACCCTGGTGTGAGGCTCCAGGTTATGTGACAGGAGGTGACACAGCTCTGTGACCACATCCGTATTGAATCAGAGTCACCTCACACACTACTCCTGGGTTAGATGTAGGTAGGAAAAGTGTTCTTGGAAAACCAGGGGTGGGTAGAGCAGAGTCCCCTCCTCCTCCATCGTTACAGAGCTTCCCCTCTCTGCAGCCTCTGCTCCATTTGTTGGTCATGTTACAGACCCAGAGACACTGTAACTACAGTCCCCATACCTCGTCCAGAGTTGGGACACCAAATCCTCTGTCCTCCCTGAATGTCTGCAGCAGCTCACAACACAACCTCCAGAAAACCATCCACAGCACCTCCTCCAACTTTACAAAAGCAGAAGTAAGTCAAAAGCCTCTCACCTGTAAGTTGGATGTCTGGTCCTTTTAAATAACACTGGAGGGAGTTCCTCGTGCTGCTGAATGTATGTTCAGCTGAGAGTGACTAACACAGGCGGTCAGTGGACATGCACAGATCACGTTTCAAAGACGTGCATCAAAGCTGCCGGAATAGCAGTTTGACATGACATTCCACAACTCCTCATGCTACTCGTGCACACAATGTACACCCGGGCTAGAGTACTGCACAGCATGGGACAGTGTGCAGGCCACACCAGAAGTGGCTGGGCGCTCAGTTCAGACCCATTTCTGGATCCAGGCTTCCACAGTGTGGGCAACAATGCTGCTGTAAGAGCTGAAAATCACCACCAGGGAGAGATAGTGAGGGAAGGAAATTCACTTTAAAAGGGGACATGGAAATAGACGTGATGGTGGAAGAAATGCTGGAATATGGGAATGGGCAGGGGAATGGGGCTAATTGGAGGGGCGAGGCCATGGAGGGATTCAAACACAAGAATGAGATTATTAAAATTAAGTGCTTTCAGACCGGGAGCCAATGTAGATGAGTGAGCACAGGGGTGATGGGTGATCGGGATTTGGTGTGAGTTAGAATACAGGCAGCAGATTTCTGGATGGGCTGTGGTTTATAGAAGTTTATAACCTGCAGGGGGACCAGGATAGAATTGGAAAAATCAAGTGAATAAAGGCACAGATGAGGGTTTATGCAGCAGAAGGGCTGAGGCAGAGGTGGAGATGGATGATATTACAAAGGTGGTAATAGGCAGGATTGGTGATGTAGGGAATATGGAGATGAACGCAGCTCAGGTATAAATAGAATACAGAGGTTGTGAACAGTCTGGTTCAGCCTCAGATATCGGGCAGGGTGGAGTATATATTTCACAGATAGGGGATGGAATTTGTGATGAAGACCAATGACACTGGCTTCAGTCTTCCCAATATTTGCATTACAGAACAGTATTTCAGTGAAACAGGGTTTGCAGATCTCCTAGCGGAAAATAGAGACTTACAAGGAGCACAGACAGGACCGAAGATGAGTGATGAACTTACAAGAACTGCAATACAATTAGCAATGGATTTACAGCTAATAGCTGGAGGTAGAGATTCACCAGCAACAGTCGCAGCAGCAAGAAGGGCAGAGTAAATTACAGGAGCAGTATTGCAATTAAACATGGTTTGTAGAAATAATAGCTGTATAGAGAGACCTACCAGGGACACCAACAATAGCCAGGATGGGATAGTAAATATATTGAAATATCACAAGTGCATACAGGATCCGATCTTCTAATGAGTACCAATCCCAATATGTAGAAAGATAGTAAAGATCCGAGGATAAACTCCTGTCCATTGTTGTAACATTCAAATCTATTGTTCTCAGATTCTGATCTATCCCTTCCCTCTCTCTGGAGCCACTGATCCCTGTCAGTGCTGAGCGTGATGTTCCCTTTGACGCTATGTGATAACACATTGAAAGAGTCCCTTATTAATAGAAAAGGAAAACCCTCCAGTGACACAGTTAGGGTCCATGGAGACTGACATTAATTGCAGTTACTGAACAAACAGGTTCAGTTAACCCTTTTCATTTGGACACCTTTTGTACCACAATAAACGATAACATTTGCCCAGTCTGAATGGGATGTATGAGGATTGCTGAGGGAGGGAAAGATGAGAATAGCAGATGCACAGGCCAGAATCTTCCAATACACCTTGGATATGGGAGTCGTGGCAGAGGACTGGAGGGTTGCCAATGTTGCACTCTGATTAAAAAAGGAGAAGTGGAGTAAACACTGTATTTACTGTCACTGATGGGGAAATTTCTAGAGTTCACATCCCAGGACAAAAGTATTTGCTGCTTGAGAAAAGAAAAAAACCATGGACAACAAATGGCCAGCAGCCAAGGATATGGTAAGACAAGTCATGTCTAGTAAATGCCAACAACAACAACGTATATTTATATCGTGCCTTTTATGCAATAAAACATCGCAAGAGCTCCACAGGAGCATTATGAAGCAAATTATGACACAGAGCCACAACAGGAGATATGAGGTCAGATGACCAACAGCTTGGTCAAAGAGGAAGGTTTTATGTAGTGTCTTAAGGGAGGAATGTGATGCAGAGAGGCAGTGACAGTGGGATAGTGGTAATGTCACTGAACTAGTAATCCAGAGGCTCAGGCTAATGCCCTGGGTTCAAATCCCACCATAGCAGCTGGCGGAATTTAAAATTCAATGATTTAATATATTCAATTGATAAATACAAATTTGGAATTGAAAGTTGGACTTAAGAATGTTGCCATGAAAGTATCATCGATTTTTATAACAATCTATCTGGTTCACTAATGTCCTTTAGGGAAGGTGATCTACCATCCTTATCTGTTCTGGTCGCCATGTAACTCAATGTGGTTCACTTTTAACTGTCCTCTGAAATAGTCTAGAAAGCCAATCAGTGTCAAGCATAATTATGGATGGACAACAAAGATGCAGGAATGGTATTCCAGAGATTTTCATAAGGGTCGTTAACTAGTCTCGGTCGTAACTCTGGACACAGGTCTTTGGGTCGACATTCCTGGGAATGATAATGTGAAGCCTCATGTCCACATTTCGAAACAATTGTTGTTTATAAACTGTCATCTTTTTGATTGGTTACTCTATGGTTCAATCATGAGTATTACAAGAAAAAATGAGACAGCACTCAGAGCTCAAATTAAACACCAATGACTGTACTAGATTCAGTAGGAATACTACTAGTTTACAATTATACAAAATACCCATTCACAATGTACCGGTGAACAATACACCCATTAGTCACAAACATGTTACCAAGAGTCATGCATACATGATAACCCAGTGAGCATTTCCCTCCCTGCTAATCGTTCTGTCGCTGACCAATCTCCTCGACCTTATCATTGAATCACTATTTCCAATGATTTTGCACCTTTCATATCAAGGTGGGCTGAATGTTTCACTGACAAGATCACACTGTCCTATCAAAATACACCGTAAGCTACAATTGTCCAATGAGATGCCTAATTCTTTGTTCAGATGATGATATGAGAGACTGCCTTGATGGTGAGCATGTGTTTACATTTCCTTCAGTATTTTCATCACCACTTGTGGATGTTACAGATGCCTCAGGATTGTTCTCAGCACAAACAATAGCAGCTTTTCTTCCTGGTCATATACACATTTGAAACCACAGGACAATTAAACAATCCAAATCCCTTACATTCCTGACTTCTTGCAAACTGTTGCTTAGAGAATTTCTGGTTTATTTGCATTTCAAAACAAGACATACTCTGACATCATTAATCATCTGGAATAAAACTCTAGAATTAAAATATCTATTCTCATGGTGTTCATTGTCAATTATTGTAAAAACACATCTGGTTCACCAATGTCCATTAGGGAAGGAAATCTGCCATCCTAACCTGGTCTGGCCTACATGTGATTCCAGACTCACAGCAATGTGGTTGATTCTGAAATGGCCTAGCAAGCTGCTCAGTTGTACGAAACGGCTACAAAATCTAAGAAAAGCAATGAAACCAGACAGACCACCCAGCATCGACCTAGGCACCAGAAACAACAAAGACAAACCCAGCCCTGTCGACCCTGTAAGGTCCTCCATACTAACATCTGGGGGCTTGTGCCAACGTTGGGACAGCTGTCCCACAGGCTAGTCAAGCAGCAGAAAACATAGTCATACTCATCGAATCACACCTTACAGTGTCCCAGACAATGCCATCACCATCCCCAGGTATGGACTACAGGGGTTCAAGAACACAGCTCAGCACCACTTTCTCAAGGGCAATTAGGGATGGCAATAAATGCTGGCAGAGCCAGCGACACCCACATCCCATGAATGAGCGAATAAAAGAAATGCCCTGTGTTTAGCGAAAACCCAACAGCTTCAGACACAATCAGTCAACAGTGGGCAGTAGTGGCTGCTGTCTCCAAACACAAAGCTGGATATCTGCGGCCTTGTTGGGACAAAACTGTACGATTGAGTTTATTTTATGATCGGACTGTTAGAACTTAGTTGGCATTTCCTTCAGTATAACGGTTAAAATAGTATTCTGTATGTAACATAACCACAACGCATGATGTTAGCTAAATATCTGGACAAGTCCTGACCTGTTGAGACCCTTTATTTTAAAGTCGTTAGACTGTGGATTATCCCAGGGAGACTGTTAGCTTTTTAACTGGTATAAAACTGTAAACAATGCCCGTGTGGCCAGGAAGCTGCGAAATGAGATATGTACAATTCAATGCAATTAAGTGGTCACTGTGGTTGAATAGGCACAGCAGGGTGGCACCGGGTCAAGATATGACCTTTTGTAAAGGAATTCGTAGAGTTAAGGCAGCTGGAATCTGGAGGCCCCTCCCCTCCCCCCGCCACTCCCCACTGAACGAAAATGACAATGACTTAAACCAGGCTCAAGGTACTATCATGGAAGGGTAGTTAGTTAATGACTGACCAATCAAATGAACAGAAATGGCCTTTTACCCCTAATATGGAACAGAACCAAGCTGGGAAATGTGTATAAATTAAGAGCTTGTAAGACCCCAAAAGGGCACATCATCATCAAGAAGAAGACAGAAGATAGACTCCAATGAAGAGACAAGGTTCGACAGATAACCGGAGGTTGAGGACCGGGTGTTCCATTGAGAACACAACTGCTGACCACTTCCCTTTGCTCAGTATCACCATGTTCTGCTTATTGTGCAGAACTTCATTCAGTCTGTGAAGTCTGTGAAAGCAGCCTCGTACACATGTAGTTTTATAGCTAGTCTGAGCAGCAAGTCCCTTTTAGATCTGATCTCCCAACATCGACTGTCATTGTAATTGACCTAAGTCTGACAATTACATTAAATCAAACCCCAGATCTTACAAGTGGAGCTGAAACACGGGACTTTGACTGGAATGCAAACCGAGGGTGTTGTAGCAAAGTTTCGCAAACATATCAATATTCGTTTGACCAGTGAAAACTCTTGCAGGGATAAACTCTTTTGAGGGGCAGACGATTATACTGACCCAGTGATGTCTCTTTAAATACACATTATGTCACAAAAAATACAATGGGAAGAAGGGTCTCTGGGAAACATATGAGGAAGAGTTAAGCACTAAGTGTAATATGGACAATATCCAGTCCCTGTTCGGAGACTGTCGATGGAAGCATGCACACGTTCCTTTTAAAATATAGTGAAGTTTATCCAGGCACACGTCTTGGCTAAACATCAGAAGGGTGAAAAGGCTTTAAATCTGACTCCATGTGCAGCATCGTGCACAGTGCGATGAGGAAGTGATCGAGTCACAGGTGAGAGAAATGGTAGCTCAAAGTGAACAGACCCAGCAGCAGCAGCAGACACAGCTACATAAGTTACACAATAAGCTAGTGTCCTTTACTGTCACTATACAACAACAGCCACTTAATGCAGGACAAGCTTGTGCAGTTCAGCAGCAGTTAGAGTTTGCAGAGAAACATATTGTTACTGTCACACAGGATAATGTCCAGTTGACCCAGAAGTTTTTGGGATCCTTAATGGGGAGGGGGGAGCAGCCCCAAGTCGTGGTCCACATAGGCACCAACGACATAGGTATGAAGAGAGATGGGGATTTAAGACAGAAATTTAGGGAGCTAGGGTGGAAGCTAAGAGCGAGAACAAACAGAGTTGTTATCTCTGGGTTGTTGCCCGTGCCACGTGATAGCGAAGCGAGGAATAGGGAGAGAGAGGAGTTGAACACGTGGCTGCAGGGATGGTGCAGGAGGGAGGGTTTTGGTTTCCTGGATAATTGGGGCTCTTTCTGGGGTAGGTGGGACCTCTACAAACAGGATGGTCTTCACCTGAACCAGAGGGGTACCAATATCCTGGGGGGGAGGTTTGCTAGTGCTCTTCGGGGGGGTTTAAACTAATTCAGCAGGGGAATGGGAACCTAAATTGTAGTGCCAGTGCACAGAATGTTGAGAGTAGTGAGGTCAGGGATATGGTTACAAGGACGCAATAGGGCACTGGCAAGCAAGAACCTGGTTTAAAGTTTGTCTATTTCAACGCCAGGAGCATCCGGAATAAGGTGGGTGAGCTTGCAGCATGGGTTGGTACCTGGGATCTCGATGTAGTGGCCATTTCGGAGACATGGGTAGAGCAGGGGCAGGAATGGATGTTGCAGATTCCGGGATTTAGATGTTTCAGTAAGAACAGAGAATTTGGTAAAAGAGGGGGGGGGGGTGTGGCATTGTTAATCAAGAAGAGTATTACAGCGACAGAAAGGACGTTTGAGGACTCGTCTACTGAGGTAGTATGGGCTGAGGTTAGAAACAGGAGAGGTGAGGTTACCCTGTTGGGAGTCTTTTATAGACCTCCGAATAGTTCCAGAGATGTAGAGGAAAGGATAGCGAAGATGATTCTCGACAGGGGCGAGAGTAACAGGGTAGTTGTTATGGGGGACTTTAACTTTCCAAATATCGACTGGAAATACTATAGTTCGAGTACTTTAGATGGGTCAGTTTTTGTCCAGTGTGTGCAGGAGGGTTTTCTGACACAGTATGGAGACAGGCCAACCAGGGGCGATGCCACATTGGATTTGGTACTGGGAAATGAACCCGGCCAGGTGTTAGATTTAGATGTAGGTGAGCACTTTGGTGATAGTGATCACAATTCGGTTAGGTTTACCTTAGCGATGGGCAGGGACAGGTATATACCGCAGGGCAAGAATTATAGCTGGGGGAAAGGAAATTATGATGCGATTAGGCAAGATTTAGGATACGTAGGATGGGGAAGGAAACTGCAGGGGATGGGAACAATCGAAATGTGGAGCTTATTCAAGGAGCAGCTACTGCGTGTCCTTGATAAGTATGTACCTGTCAGGCAGGGAGGAAGTTGTCGTGCGAGGGAGCCATGGTTTACTAAAGAAGTTGAAGCGCTTGTCAAGAGGAAGAAGAAGGCTTATGTTAGGATGAGACGTGAAGGCTCAGTTAGGGCGCTTGAGAGCTACAAGCTAGCCAGGAAGGATCTAAAGGGAGAGCTAAGAAGAGCAAGGAGAGGACACGAGAAGTCATTGGTGGATCGGATCAGGGAAAACCCTAAGGCTTTCTATAGGTATATCAGGAATAAAAGAATGACTAGAGTTAGATTAGGGCCAATCAAGGATAGTAGTGGGAAGTTGTGTGTGGAATCAGAGGAGATAGGGGAAGTGTTAAATGAATATTTTGCGTCAGTATTTACAGTAGAGAAAGAAAATGTTGTTGAGAATACTGAGATTCAGGCTACGAGGCTAGATGGGATTGAGGTTCACAAGGAGGAGGTGTTAGCAATTTTGGAAAGTGTGAAAATAGATAAGTCCCCTGGGCCAGATGGGATTTATCCTAGGATTCTCTGGGAAGCGAGGGAGGAGATTGCAGAGCCTTTGTCCTTGATCTTTATGTCGTCATTGTCGACAGGAATAGTGCCGGAAGACTGGAGGATTGCAAATGTTGTCCCCTTGTTCAAGAAGGGGAGACGAGACAGCCCTGGTAATTATAGACCTGTGAGCCTTACTTCGGTTGTGGGTAAAATGTTGGAAAAGGTTATAAGAGACAGGATTTATAATCATCTTGAAAAGAATAAGTACATTAGAGATAGTCAGCACGGTTTTGTGACGGGTAGGTCGTGCCTCACAAACCTTATTGAGTTTTTCGAGAAGGTGACCAAACAGGTGGATGAGGGTAAAGCAGTGGATGTGGTGTATATGGATTTCAGTAAGGCGTTTGATAAGGTTCCCCACGGTAGGCTATTGCAGAAAATACGCAAGTATGGGGTTGAAGGTGATTTAGAGCTTTGGATCAGAAATTGGCTAGCTGAAAGAAGACAGAGGGTTGATGGCAAATGTTCATCCTGGAGTTTAGTTACTAGTGGTGTACCGCAAGGATCTGTTTTGGGGCCACTGCTGTTTGTCATTGTTATAAATGACCTGGAAGAGGGTGTAGAAGGGTGGGTTAGTAAATTTGCAGATGACACTAAGGTCGGCGGAGTTGTGGATAGTGCCGAAGGATGTTGTAGGGTACAGAGAGACATAGATAGGCTGCAGAGCTGGGCTGAGAGATGGCAAATGGAGTTTAATGCGGAAAAGTGTGAGGTGATTCACTTTGGAAGGAGTAACAGGAATGCAGAGTACTGGGCTAATGGGAAGATTCTTGGTAGTGTAGATGAACAGAGAGATCTTGGTGTCCAGGTGCATAAATCCCTGAAGGTTGCTAACCAGGTTAATAGGGCTGTTAAGAAGGCATATGGTGTGTTAGCTTTTATTAGTAGGGGGGATCGAGTTTCGGAGCCACGAGGTCATGCTGCAGCTGTACAAATCTCTGGTGAGACCGCACCTGGAGTATTGCGTGCAGTTCTGATCACCGAATTATAGGAAGGATATGGAAGCTATGGAAAGGGTGCAGAGGAGATTTACTTGGATGTTGCCTGGTATGGAGGGAAGGTCTTACGAGGAAAGGCTGAGGGACTTGAGGTTGTTATCGTTGGAGAGAAGGAGGAGGAGAGGTGACTTAATAGAGACATATAAGATAATCAGAAGGTTAGATAGGGTGGATAGTGAGCGTCTTTTTCCTCGGATGGTGATGGCAAACACGAGGGAACATAGCTTTAAGTTGAGGGGTGATAGATATCGGACAGATGTGAGAGGTAGTTTCTTTACTCAGAGAGTAGTAAGGGCGTGGAACGCCCTGCCTGCAGCAGTAGTAGATTCGCCAACTTTAAGGGCATTTAAGTGGACATTGGATAGACATATGGATGAAAATGGAATAGTGTAGGTCAGATGGTTTCACAGGTCGGCGCAACATCGAGGGCCGAAGGGCCTGTACTGCGCTGTAATGTTCTAAAAAAAAAATTTAGAGGATTCTAGAGGTGTCCTTAGGGAGTTACAGAAGTGACCCCACCTGAAGACAGAGCATGCACAGTACAGGTCTAACATTCAGTGATTGCAAACCCAGAGGGAAAGCAGCTCCCAGGCGGATGTAGCAGCCTTCACAAAAAGCAGAGTATCACACAGGTGGCACTAAAACGGAGCAGGAGGCCTCGGAGGGGGACAATGTTGGAGCGGGAGAACGTTTACCAATCTGTCCCGTTAAGGTAACCTCCTTGACAGGCTGTCCCGTTAATGAGGTGACAACACCGAATGGAACAGTCTGTTACTCTCAATCCCACCAAGTCACGTGTGACGTTAACAAAGAACAAAGAAAATTACAGCACAGGAACAGGCCCTTCGGCCCTCCAAGCCAACGCCGATCCAAATCCTCTATCTAAACCTGTCGCCTATTTTCTAATTGTCTGTATCTCTTTACTTCCTGCCCATTCATGTATCTGTCTAGATACATCTTAAAAGACGCTATCGTGCCCGCGTCTACCACCTCCACCAGCAATGCGTTCCAGGCACCCACCACCCTCTGCGTAAAGAACTTTCCACGCATATCCCCCTTAAAGTTTTCACCTTTCACTTTGAACTCGTGTCCCCTTGCAATTGAATCCCCCACTCTGGGAAAAAGCTTCTTGCTATCCACCCTGTCTGTCCCTGAGATATAAAAGGAAAGGAAATCTTTCGGAGCCACAGTAAGGCTTAAAAACTGTCTGAGAAGAACAGGAGGAAAAGCTTGTGTTTGAGTAAGTGGGTCTGTTTTTGTATTTGAAGTTTCCTGTTTGATTTCTTTGTCTGTCTCAGCCAGTGTCTATTACGGTCAGTTACGTCTGGTCCTGCATGCTGTCTGAATGTAGTTGGTTGTTTAACATGTGTGTATAGTTATATTTTAAATTGGTGTGAGTGGGGAGGACAAAAGTTTTGATCACGTGGATGTTGATGTGTTAAAAGCAATTGCTTTCTGCTGGGAAGGAGACAGAGAGAAAGAAAGAAAGAGAGACAGAGAGAGAGAGAGAGAGTGAGAGAGAGAATGAGTGAGAGAGAGAGACAGAGAGAGAGAGAGGGGGAGAGAGTGAGAGAGGTGTTCCTCCAGGGGGGATAATGAGTAATGACACTCAGGGACAGAGGAAATGTGAGCTCTGGTACTTTGATTGTTCCTGTAGGTAAAAACCTTGAAGACCCTCTTTCCACCTCCTGCCGCTATGGGTGTGGATGACATGGACTGAAGTTCCTGTCTTTAACAGGGATCTATTCAGAATCTGGCACACTTGAGGCCTTCCACCATCGGTGGGTACCGCAGGGGCTGGGATGCATCTTTAATGCCGAGAATGGCATTTTAATTTGAGTTTTTGGTTTATTTATCTGTTTTTAATAAACTTAATTCAAAATTTAAATAAAGGGGTCCTGGCGAATAAAGTCCCCCTGGACAAAAAAACAAAACGGGCCTGATGGTCAGATCGAGAGTAAATCTCCCTCTACACTGTTGAGGGTGTGGAGGGATAAACACAGATGTCTCGTGAGACTGAGGTCTCTGAAACTCCTCACCTCTCCATGAATAAGAGGAGGAGGCATCCCTCCACTGCAGATTGCCGAGAGGAACAGGGTCAGTCTCCTGGCGGGTCCTCGGACTCCCCGCACTACCAGCACCATTGGGGCTCGAGCCCTAAGTCACAGCTTTCTATCCCATAAAATGGAGTGGGGACAGAAGCCTCTGTACCATTCGCAACACCCGAGGTGGGGCGGGGGAGTGGTGAAGGGCCCCTCCCCTGATGGGGGAGCCTGTGGATCCACCAGGAGAAATCATTCCATCTCCCACTTGGTCCGGTGTCCTGGGTGGGGCTGAGATCTGTGAGGGTCAACGCTCTCGGCGCCTGTTGCTGTCATCCAGGATGGATCTGACTCGGAGGTTGATTTGAATAATGTTAACAGTGCTCTGTCTGCTGGTACTGTGGCGCTGGCAGGGTGGGAGATGGCCTCCTCTCTCTACCTCGGGTCTCGCTCCGGCTGGATTTCCAGAGTCAAGAAACAACTGCCTCCCCCGAGGCTGATCACAAGCCCGGGCACTGAGGGGGAGAGGCTGTCCTCAACCACAGGCATTCATATTCCCAGTTTCCCCAGAGGAATATAGGAATGACTCCTCCACCACCGATCCTGGGGATGTGATCATGAGGGAGGTGAGACCCGCTGGCGTGGCCGGGATGTCCACACCACATTGTGTGGTGGGTGTGTCGGCCACTGGCGGTGACGGCACGGAGGAGGATGGAGTCTCGGTGAGGGGCACGGAGGACGACCTTGAATCCATTGCCAGTGAGGCGGTGCACTCCCTCCTGCCTCCAACCGAGTCTCCTCTCATCCCCATTGTAGAACTCCGGGACTTCCTTGCTGCTTGCAGGGAAGTTCAGCCGCCCCTTGACCAGTGTGTGTAGCTGGCGCTGATCATCTGGTCTGTCCGTCTTGCCCTCAAGGAGGGTTGCAAATGTGCAGACATGAAAAAAGTCGTGCGATGCCTGTTCAATGTGTTCCTCTCCGGGTTGCTGGGGGAGTGCAAGGCGATGAGCAGTTCCACTCTCTCCTCACAGTAAGGTATTGGTGATAGGATGGTGGTATTTTTGACATGAAGATGTCCATAGCCAGCCTCAACATCAACAGCAGCAGGGGGTCTCTCAGCCGTTTTCACAATCTCACAATCCTCAGGGAAGGGAGATTTGTGCAGGAAACCCACACCGTTCCGGGAGATGAAGCCACCTGGCTCCTGGAGTAGCAGGGTGACTTGATGGATCAACTACCTCAAATTAGTGGACGCCTGGTGGAATCTCCATCCCAACTCCAGTGCTTTCGTCTGGAGGACTCAGAAGAAGGGTACCGGAATTGACCGCCTCTACATTTTACAGGCATACGCCTCCTGCATCTCGGTGGCCTCCAAGTGGCTGGTTCCGTGCTCGGACCACCACCTGATGTGGGAGGAATTCACTCCACTCCGCACACGGGACGGGTCCCTGTAATGGCACTTTTAACAAATGGCTGCTGGAGGACGAGTGATTCCGTGACTCATTCCGTCGATTCTGGGCTGACTGGAGAAGGAAGCAGGGAGGCTTCCTCTACTTGAGGCTATGGTGGGATGTGGTCAAGACTCACATCCGCGTCTTCTGTCAAGAGAACACGAAGGTGTCGACCAAGAGGCGGGAAGCCGAGATCGAGCTTCTAGAGAGGGAGGTGCTTGACTTGGAGTCCCATCACGGTCAGGCCATCACAGACCCCATCCTGTGGCAGGTGTACAAAGAGAAGAGGGCGCGCTGAGGGACCTGCAGCTCACGAGGCGTGTAC
The DNA here is from genome assembly GCF_036365525.1 of Heterodontus francisci. Lineage (NCBI taxonomy): Eukaryota > Metazoa > Chordata > Chondrichthyes > Heterodontiformes > Heterodontidae > Heterodontus > Heterodontus francisci. The sequence goes on from NW_027141410.1 coordinate 389,915, forward strand.
GTGAGGTCGCGGATACAGATCCTGGAAGATTTGAACTGCGCCTCACCCTTCTTCTACTCAATGGAAAATTGGCAGAGGGTGCATAAGCAGCTCTTCGAGCAGCTGGCAGACGATGGATCCGGAGGGAATGGGAATATTGGTCCGAGCCTATAACAGTGCATTGCTCTCTCCGGACCCGTCCAGCGAGGACACGTGTAGAGTTTTGTAGGAGGACCTGCCAAAGATCAGACTGGAGGGCGCCAAAGGATTGGAGACTCCGCTCACATTAGCACAATTGTACGGTGCCCTCCACCAGCACTGAATGGGCAAATCGCCGGGGCTGGACGGGGCCACCGTGGAGTTCCTCTGGGCATTGGGATACGTCCTGAGGACAATAACGTGCAGTTCCTGGGGGAAAGCCTGGCGACTCGGGGGTGCCCCTCTCGTGGCACAGGGCGGTTGTCATCCTGTTGCTGAAAAGGGATGATCTCTGCTTGCTTAAGAACGGGCGTCCGGTCTCCCTCCTCAACATGGATTATAAGATCTACCTACGTCCAGGAATTCCCAGAGAAACACATCTCCAGAGGCACTAATTACAGTCCCCATATCTCATGCAGAGTTCGGTCACGAAATCCTCTGTCAACCCTGAATGTCTGTAGCAGCTCACAACATAACCTCCAGAAAGCCATCCACAGCACCTCCACTGACTTTACAATAGCAGAAGTAAGTCAAAACACCCACACCTGTAAGTTGGATGCCTGGTCCTTTTACATAACACTCGTGCTGCTAAATGTATGTTCAGCTGAGCGTGACTAACACAGGCGGTCAGTAGACGTGCACAGACGAAGCTAGAAAGACGTCTGTCAAAGATGTCGGAATAGTTGATTGATGTCAATTCAAACCCCTCCTCACACTAACAGCACATGGTCAATTAGCCTGGGCGAGAGACTGGCACAACATGGGACATGTAATGACCACACTAGAACCCTGTCCAGCATGAGGCACAGTGTTAACCACACCAAAGCCCTGCCCGTCATGGGTCACAGTGCTGACCATATTAGAGCCCTGCCCAAAATGGAGGAATGCCATGGCCACACGGGAGCCCTGTCCAACATGGGTAACTATGCTGACCACACTACAGACGTGCCCAACATCGGGCACAGTGCTGACCACACTAGAACCCTGCCCAGCATGGGGCACCATGCTGACAACACTGGAACACTACCCAGCATAGGGCACCATGCTGACCACACGAGAACCCTACCCAGCAAATGGGAACGGAGCTGACCACACTAGAACCCTGCCCAGCATGGAGCACCGTGCTGACCACACACGAACCCCACCCAGCAAATGGTAACGGTGCTGACCACACACGAACCCTACCCAGCATCGGGCACCATGCTGACCACACTAGAACACAGCCCAGCATGGGGCACTGTGCTGACCTCACTAACGCCCAGCCCAGCATGGGGCAATGTGCTGGCCAAACTAGAGTCCTGCCCTGAATGGGTCACTGTGCTGATCACACGACAGTCCTGTCCAGCATGGGGCACTGTGCTGACCACACTAGAGCCCTGCCAAGCATGGGGCAATGTGCTGGCCAAACTAGAATCCTGCCCTGAATGGGTCACTGTGCTGATCACACGACAGTCCTGTCCAGCATGGGGCACTGTGCTGACCACACTAGAGCCCTGTGCAGCATGAGGCACTGTGCTGATCACACTACAATCCTGTCCAGCATGGGGCACTGTGCTGACCACACTAGAGCCCTGTACAGCATGGGGCACTGTGCTGATCACACTGCAGTCCTGCACAGCATGGGGCACTGTGCTGACCACACGAGAGCCCTGTGCAGCATGAGGCACTGTGCTGATCACACGACAATCCTGTCCAGCATGGGGCACTGTGCTGACCACACTAGAGCCCTGTACAGCATGGGGCACTGTGCTGATCACACGACAGTCCTGTCCAGCATCGGGCACATTGCTAACCACACTAGAGCCCTGGCTAGCATGGGGCACTATGCTGACCACACTAAAGTCCTGTCCAGAATGGGGCACAGTGCTGACCACACTGGATCCCTGTCCAGCATGGGGCACTGTGCTGACAACACTCGAGCCCTGTCCAGCATAGGGCACTGTGCTGACGTCACTCCAGTCCTGTCCAGCATGGGGCACTGTGCTGATCACACGACAGTCCTGTCCAGCATAGGGCACTGTGCTGACCTCACTAACGACCAGCCCAGCATGGGGCACTGTGCAGATCACGCTAGTGCCCAGTCCAGCATGGGGCATTGTGCTGAGCACACTGGAACCCATGTCCAACCTGGGGCATTGTGCTGAACACACTAGATCTCTGTCCAATACGGGGCACTGTGCTGACCACACGATAACCCTGACCAGCATGGGGCTCTGTGCTGACCACACTAGAATCTTTCCAGCATGGGGCACTGTGCTGACCACACTAGCGTCTTTCCAGCATGGGGCACTGTGCTGACCACACTAGCGTCTTTCCAGCATGGGGCACGGTGCTGACCACATTTGATCCCTTCCCAGCATGGGGCGCTGTGCTGACCTCTCTGGCGCACTGTAAAGCATGGGACACTGTGCTGACCAACTGGAGTCCTGCCCAGCACGAGGAGGCAAGTGCTGACCACACTGGAGCCCTACCTAGCATGGGGCAATGTGCTGATCACACTAGTGACCTGCGCAACATGGAGCACTGTGCTGACCACACTAGAGTCCTGTCCAGCTTGAGGCACTGTGCTGATCACACTACAGTCCTGCCGAGCATGGGGCACTGTGCTGACCACTCTAGAGTCCTGTCCAGGATGAGGCACAGTGCTGATCACACTACAGTCCTGTCCAGCATGAGGCACTGTGCTGACCACACTAGAACCCTGCCCAGCATGGGGCACTGTGCTGACCACACTAGAACCCTGCCCAGCATGGGGCACTGTGCTGACCACACTAGAATCCTTCCAGCATGAGGCACTGTGCTGACCACACTAGCGTCTTTCCAGCATGGGGCACTGTGCTGACCACTGCAGCGCACTGTAAAGCATGGGGCACTATGCTGACCAGACTGGAACCCTGCCCAGCATGGGGCACTGTGCTGATCACACTGGAACCTTGCCCAGCATGGGGCTCTGTGCTGTGCACACTAGAACCCTGACCTGAATGGGGCTCTGTGCTGTACACACTAGAACCCTGACCAGCATAGGGCACTGTGCTGACCACACTGGAACACTGCCCATCATGGGGCACTGTGCTGACCACACTATAACCCTGCCCAGCATGGGGCTCTGTGCTGACCACACTAGAATCTTTCCAGCATGGGGCACTGTGCTGGCCACACGAGCGTCTTTCCAACATGGGGCACGGTGCTGACCAGATTTGATCCCTTCCCAGCATGGGGCGCTGTGTTGACCACTCGAGAGCACTGTAAAGCATGGGGCACTGTGCTGACAACATTTGATCCCTTCCCAGCATGGGGCGCTGTGCTGACCTCTCTCGAGCACTGTAAAGCATGGGGCACTGTGCTGACCACACTGGAGCCCTACCTAGCATGGGGCAATGTGCTGATCACAGGAGTGACCTGCCCAAAATGGAGCACTGTGCTGACCACACTAGCGACATGCCCAGCAGGGGCACTGTGCTGATCACACTACAGTCATGTACAACATGGAAAATGTGCTGACCACACCAGAGTCCTGTCCAGCATGAGGCACTGTGCTGATCACACTACAGTCATGTACAACATGGAAAATGTGCTGACCACACCAGAGTCCTGTCCAGCATGAGGCACTGTGCTGATCACACTACAGTCCTGCCCTGCATTGGGCACTCTGCCTGTGCAGCATGGGGCTCTGTGCTGACCACACAAATCCCTGTCCGACATGTGGCATTGTGCTGACCACACTAGATCTCTATTCAACATGGGGCACTGTGCTGAACATACAAGATCCCTGTCCAATATGGGGCACTGAGCTGACCACACTCGACCCCTGTCCAGCATGGGGCACTGTGCTGATCACACTACAGTCTTGTCCAGCATGAGGCACTGTGCTGATCATACTACAGTCTTGTCCAGCATGAGGCACTGTGCTGATCACACTACAGTCCAGTCCAACATAGGGCACTGTGCTGATCACACTGCACTCCTGTCCAGCATGAGGCACTGTGCTGATCACACTACAGTCCTGTCCAGCATGGGGCACTGTGCTGATCACACTACAGTCTTGTCCAGCATGAGGCACTGTGCTCATCACATTACAGTCCTGTCCAACATAGGGCACTGTGCTGATCACACTACAGTCCTGGACAGCATGGGGCACTGTGCTGATCACACTGCACTCCTGTCCAGCATGAGGCAATGTGCTGATCATACTACTGTCATGTCCAGCCTGAGGCACTGTGCTGATCACACTACAGTCCTGTCCAGCATGAGGCACTGTGCTGATCACACTACAGTCCTGTCCAGCATGGGGCAATGTGCTGATCACACTACAGTCCTGTCCAGCATGAGGCACTGTGCTGATCACACTACAGTCCTGTCCAGCATGGGGCACTGTGCTGATCACACTACAGTCCTGTCCAGCATGGGGCACTGTGCTCATCACACTACAGTCCTGTACAGCATGAGGCACTGTGCTGATCACACTACAGTCCTGTCCAGCATGGGGCACTGTGCTGATGACACTACAGTCCTGTCCAGCATGGGGCACTGTGCTCATCACACTACAGTCCTGTCCAGCATGGGGCACTTTGCTCATCACACTAGAGCCCTGTCCAGCATGGGGCACGGTGCTGATCACACTACAGTCCTGTCCAGCATGAGGCACTGTGCTGATCACACTACAGTCCTGGACAGCATGGGGCACTGTGCTGACCACACTGGAGCCCTGTCCAGCATGGGGTACTGTGCTGAGCACACTACAGTCCTGTACAGCATGAGGCACTGTGCTGACCACACAGGAGACCTGTCCAGCATGGGGCACTGTGCTGATCACACTACAGTCCTGTCCAGCATGAGGCACTGTGCTGATCACACTACAGTCCTGTCCAGCACGGGGCACTGTGCTGATCACACTACAGTCCTGTCCAGCATGGGGCACTGTGCTGATCACACTACAGCCCTGTCCAGCATGAGGCAATGTGCTCTTCACACTACAGTCCAGTCCAGCATGAGGCACTGTGCTGATCACACTACAGTCCTGTCCAGCATGGGGCACTGTGCTCATCACACTACAGTCCTGTCCAGCATGGGGCACTTTGCTCATCACACTACAGTCCTGTCCAGCATGGGGCACGGTGCTGATCACACTACAGTCCTGTCCAGCATGAGGCACTGTGCTGATCACACTACAGCCCCGTCCAGCATGGGGCAATGTGCTGATCACGCTACAGTCCAGTCCAGCATGAGGCACAGGGCTGATCACACTACAGTCCTGTCCAGCATGAGGCACTGTGCTGATCACACAACAGTCCTGTCCAGCATGAGGCACTGTGCTGATCACACTACAATCCTGTCCAGCATGGGGCACTGTGCTGATCACACTACAGTCCTGTCCAGCATGGGGCAATGTGCTGATCACACTACAGTCCTGTCCAGCATGGGGCATTGTGCTGATCACACTAGAGCCCTGTCCAGCATGGGGCACTGTGCTCATCACACTGGAGCCCTGTCCAGCATGGGGTACTGTGCTGATCACACTACAGTCCTGTCCAGCATGGGGCACTGTGCTGATCACACTACAGTCCTGTCCAGCATGGGGCAATGTGCTGATCACACTGCAGTCCTGTCCAGCATGGGGCAATGTGCTGATCACACTACAGTCCTGTCCAGCATGGCGCATTGTGCTGATCACACTAGAGCCCAGTCCAGCATGGGGCATTGTGCTCATCACACTAGAGTCCTGTCCAGCATGGGGCATTGTGCTGACCATACTAGAGCCCTGTCCAGCATGGGGCACTGTGCTCATCACACTAGAGCCCTGTCCAGCATGGGGTACTGTGCTGATCACACTACAGTCCTGTCCAGCATGAGGCAATGTTCCGAAAACAGTACAGTCCTGTCCAGCATGAGGCACTTTGCTGATCACACTAGAGCCCTGTCCAGCATGGGGCACGGTGCTGATCACACTACAGTCCTGTCCAGCATGGGGCACTGTTCTGAAAACAGTACAGTCCTGTCCAGCATGAGGCACTGTGCTGATCACACGACTGTCCTGTACAGCATGGGGCACTGTGCTGACCACACAGGAGCCCGGTCCAGCATGGGGCACTGTGCTGATCACACTACAGACCTGTCCAGCATGAGGCACTGTGCTGATCACAATACAGTCCTGTCCATCATGGGGCACTGTGCTGATCACACTACAGTCCTGTCCAGCATGGGGCACTGTGCTGATCACACTAGATCCCTGTCCAACATGGGGCATTGTGCTGAAAACACTGGATCCCTGTCCAACATGGGGCACTGTGCTGAACATACTAGATCCCTGTCCAACATGGGGCATTGTGCTGAAAACACTGGATCCCTGTCCAACATGGGGCACTGTGCTGAACATACTAGGTCCCTGTCCAACATGGGGCACTGTGCTGAACACACTGGATCCCTGTCCAACATGGGGCATTGTGCTGAACCCACTAGATCCTTGTCCATCATGGGGCATAGTGCTGAACACACTAGATCCCTTTCCAACATGGGGTACTGTGCTGAATACACTAGATCCCTGTCCAACATGGGGCATTGTGCTGACCACGCTATCTCTCTGTCCAACATGGGGCATTGTGCTGAACACACTCGATACCTGTCCAACATGGGGCATTGTGCTGAACACACTAGATCCCTGTCCAGCATGGGGAATTGTGCTGACAACACTAGATCCCTGTCCAGCATGGGGCACTGTGCTGACCATACTAGATCCCTGTCCAACATGGGGCATTGTGCTGACCACACTAGATCCCTGTCGAGCATGGCGCATTGTGCTGACCTCACTAGATCCCTGTCCAGCATGGCGCATTGTGCTGAACACACTAGATCCCTGTCCAGCATGGGGAATTGTGCTGACCATACTAGAGCCCTGTCCAGCATGGGGCACTGTGCTGACCATACTAGATCCCTGTCCAACATGGGGCATTGTGCTGACCACACTAGATCCCTGTCGAGCACGGCGCATTGTGCTGACCTCACTAGATCCCTGTCCAGCATGGCGCATTGTGCTGACCTCACTAGGTCCCTGCCCAGCATGGGGCACTGTGCTGACCACACCAGAGCCCTGCCCAGCATGGGGCACTGTGCTGACCACACCAGAGCCCTGCCCAGCATGGGGCACTGTGCTGACCACACCAGATTCCTGTCCAACATGGGGCTCTGTGCTGACCATGCTAGAGCCCTGCACATCATGGGGGACTTTCATGGGCACACTTGCGCACTGTTCAACATGGGGCATTGTGCTGATCACACTGGAGCCCTACACAGCATGGGGCATTGTGATCACCCCACTAGACTTCTGCCCAGCATGGGGCACTGTGCTGAACTCAATAGATCCCTGTCAAATATGGGGCACTGTGCTGAACACACTGGATCCCTGTCCAACATGGGGCACTGTGCTGACCACGCTAGACCCCTGTCCAATATGGGGCACTGTGCTGACCATACTAGATCCCTGTCCAACATGGGGCAGTGTGCTGACCGCACTAGATCCCTGTCCAACATGGGGCACTGTGCTGACCACTCAAATCCCTGTCCGAAATGGGGCACTGTGCAGACCACACTACATCCCTATCCAACATGGGGCACTGTGCTGAACATACAAGATGCCTGTCCAATATGGGGCACTGTGCTGACCACACGAGATCACCGTCTAACATGGGGCACTGTGCTGACCACACTAGATCCGTGTCCAACATGGGGCACTGTGCTGACCATACCAGAGCGCTGCACAGCATGGGGGACTCTCATAGGCACACTGGCGCCCTGTGCTGATCACACTCGAGCCCTACCCAGCATGGGGCATTGTGCTGACCACACTAGATCCCTGTCCAGTATGGGGCACTGTGCTGACCACAATAAAATCTTTCCAGCATGGGGCACTATGCTGACCACACTAGATCCCTGTCCAGTATGGGGCACTGTGCTGACCACAATAGAATCTTTCCAGCATGGGGCACTGTGCTGACCACACTAGCGTCTTTCCAGCATGGGGCACCGTGCTGACCACTCTAGAGCACTGTAAAGCATGGGGCACTGTGCTGACCACACTAGAACCCTGCCCAGCATGGGGCTCTGTGCTGACCACACGAGAGTCTTTCCAGCATGGGGCACTGTGCTGACCACTCTAGAGCACTGTAAAGCATGGGGCACTGTGCTGACCACACTAGAACCCTGCCCAGCATGGGGCTCTGTGCTGACCACACGAGAGTCTTTCCAGCATGGGGCACTGTGCAGACCACACTAGCGTCTTTCCAGCATGGGGCACTGTCCTGACCACATTTGATCCCTTCCTAGCATGGGGCGCTGTGCTGACCTCTCTGGTGCACTGTAAAGCATGGGGCACTGTGCTGACCACACTGGAGTCCTGCCGATCATGGAGCACTGTGCTGACCACACTAGAACCCTGCCCAGCATGGTGCACTGTTCTGACCACATTAGATCCCTTCCCAGCATGCGGCACTTTGCTGACCACATTAGATCCCTTCCCAGCATGGGGCACAGTGCTGACCACTCTCGAGTCCGTCCAGCATGGGGCACTGTGCTGACCACTCTCGAGTCCGTCCAGCATGGGGCACTGTGCTGACCACACCTGAATCCTGCCCAGCATGTTGCACTGTGCAGACCACAATATAGCGCTGCCCTGAATGCGTTACAGTGCTGATCACACTAGGGTCTTGTCCAGCATGGGGCACGGTGCTGACCACATTAGATCTCTTCCCAGCATGCGACACTATGCTAACCACACTAGAGCCCTGCCCAGCATGGGGCACTGTGCTGATCACACTAGTGCACTGTCCAGCATGGGGCACTGTGCTGACCACATTCGATCCCTTCCCAGCATTGGGCACTGTGTTGACCACACTTGACTCCTGCCCAGCATGGGTTACAGTGCTGACCATACTAGAATCTTGTCCAGCATGGGGCACTGTGCTGACTGTACGAGAGCCCTGCCCGGTATGGGGCGCTGTGCAGTTTCAGCAGCAGATGGACTGAGACAGGGATGAAGTTGGCGATGTTACCGAGGTGGAAATAGACGGTTGTAATGATATCCTGAAAATGAGGTTAAATCTCATGTTGTGGTCAAATGTGACACCAAGGTTGCAAACAGACTGTTTGAATCTCAGACTGTTACCAGGGAGAGGGATGGAATCAATAGCAAGGGAACAGAGTTGGAGTGGGGAGTCAAAACAATGGCTTCAGTCTTCCCAATATTTAATTGCAGGAAATTTCTGCTCATCCAGTACTGGATGTCGGATAATCAGTCTGATAATATAACAACAGTGGAGAAGTGGAGATAGGTGATGGTGAAGTAAACTTTATGGAGGTCTTTGATGAAACAATGGAGAGGTTTGATGAGGGTGGTGTGATTGAAGTTATATTTATATGGACTTTCAACTGTGTTTGATCAAGTGTCATTCAATAGACAGCTTAACGAAACTGAACCCTATGGATTAAAGGGGCAATGACAGTGTTTTTTTTAATTCATTCACGGGATGTGGGCGTCGCTGGCCAGGCCAGCATTTATTACCCATCCCTAATTGTCCTTGAGAAGGTGGTGGTGAGCTGCCTTCTTCAACCGCTGCAGACCATGTGGGGTAGGTAAACCAACAGTGCTGTTAGGATTTTGACCCAGTGACAGTGAAGGAATGGCGATATAGTTCCAAGTCAGCATGATGTGTGACTTGGAGGGGAACTTGCAGGTGGTGGTGTTTCCATGTATTTGCTGCCCTTGTCCTTCTAGTTCGTAGAGGTCGCGGGTTTGGAAGGTGCTGTCTAAGGAGCCTTGGTGCATTGCTGCAATGCATCTTGTAGATGGTACACATTGCTGCCACTGTGCGTCAGTGGTGGAGGGAGTGAATGTTTGTAGATGGGGTGCCAATCAAGCGGGCTGCTTTTTCCTGGATGGTGTTAAGCTTCTTGAGTGTTGTTGGAGCTTCACCCATCCAGACAAGTGGAGAGTATTCCATCACACTCCTGACTTGTGCCTTGTAGATTGTGGACAGGCTTTGGGGAGTCAGGAGGTGAGTTACTCGCCTCAGGATTCCTAGCCTCTGACCTGCTCTTGTAGCCACGGTATTTATATTAGAACATTAGAACATTACAGCGCAGTACAGGCCCTTCGGCCCTCGATGTTGCGCCGACCTGTGAAACCATCTGACCTACACTATTCCATTTTCATCCATATGTCTATCCAATGACCACTTAAATGCCCTTAAAGTTGGCGAGTCTACTACTGTTGCAGGCAGGGCGTTCCACGCCCCTCCTACTCTCTGCTACTGGCTACTCCAGTTCAGTTTCTGGTCAATGGTAGTCCCTAGGATGTTGATGCTGGGGCATTCAGCGATGGTAATGCCATTGAATGTCAAGGAGAGATGGTTAGATTCTCTCTTGTTGGAGATGGTCATTGCCTGGCACTTGTGTGGCACGAATGTTACTTGCCACTTATCAGCCCAAGCCTAGATGTTGTTCAGGTCTTGCTGCATTTCTGCACGGACTGCTTCAGTATCTGAGGAGTCAGGAATGGTGCTGAACATTGTGCAATCATCAGCAAACATCCCGACTTCTGACCTTATGATTGAAGGTCATTGATGAAGCAGCTGAGGATGGTTGGGCATAGGACACTACCCTGAGGAACTCCTGCAGTGATGTCCTGGAGCTCAGATGATTGACCTCCAACAACCACAACCATCTTCCTTTGCGCTAGGTATGACTCCAGCCAGCGGAGGGTTTTCCCCCTGATTCCCATTGACCTAAGTTTTGCTCGGGCTTCTTGATGCCATACTCGGTCAAATGCTGGCTTGGTGTCAAGGGCAGTCACTCTCCCCTCACCTCTTGTGTTCAGCTCTTTTGTCCATGTTTGAACCAAGTCTGTAATAAGGTCAGGAGCTGAGTGGTCCTGGCAGAACCCAAACTGAGCGTCAGTGAGCAGGTTGTTGCTAAGCAAGTGCCGCTTGATGTGACTGTTGATGACACCTTCCATCACTTTACTGATGATTGAGAGGAGGATAATGGGGCGGTAATTGGCCGGGTTGGATTTGTTCTGCTTTTTGTGTATAGGAAATACCTGGGCAATATTCCACATTGCAGGGTAGATGCCAGTGTTGTAGCTGTACTGGAACAGCTTGGCTAGGGGTGCTGCAAATTCTGGAGCACAGGTCTTCAATACTATTGCCGGAATGTTGTCAGGCCCCACAGCTTTTGCAGTATCCAGTGACTACAGTCGTTTCTTGTTATCACGTGGGTGAATCGAATTGGCTGAAGTTTGGTATCTGTGATGCTGGGGACTTCAGGAGGAGGCCGAGATGGATCATCAGCTCGGCACTTCTGGCTGAAGATTGTTGCAAATGTTCAGCCTTATCTTTCGCACTGATGTTCTGGGCTCTCTCATCATTGAGGATGGGGATATTTGTGGAGGCACCTCCTCCAGTTAGTTGTATAATTGTCCACCACCATTCATGGCTGGATGTTGTAGGACTGCAGAGTTTAGATCTGATCCGCTGGTTATTGGATCGCTTAGCTCTGTCTATCGCATGCTGCTTACCCAGTTTGGCATGCAAGTAGTCCTGGGTTGTAGCTTCACTAGCTTGACACCTCATTTTGAGATATGCTTGGTGCTGCTCCTGGCATGCCCTCCTGCACTCTTCATTGAACCAGGGTTGGTCTCCTGGCTTGATGGTAATGGTAGAGTAGGGGATATGCCGGGCCATGAGGTTACATATTGTGGTTGAGTACAATTCTGTTGCTGCTGATGGCCCACAGCGCCTCATGGATGCCCAGTTTTGCATTGCTAGATCCGTTCGAAATCTATCCCATTCAGCATGATGATAGTGCCACACAACACGATGGACGGTATCCTCAATGTGAAGGCGGGACTTCGTCTCCACAAGGACTGTGCAGTGGTCACTCCTACCAATACTGTCATGGACAGATGCATCCGTGGCAGGCAGATTGGTGAGGACGAGGTCGAGTATGTTGTTCCCTCGTGTTGGTTCCCCCACCACCTGCCGCAGACCCAGTCTAGCAGCCATGTCCTTTAGGACTCGGCCAGCTCGGTCAGTAGTGGTGCTACCGAGCCACTCATGGTGATGGACATTGAATTCCCCCACTCAGAGTACATTTTGTGCCCTTGCCACCCTCAGTGCTCCCTCCAAGTGCTGTTCAACATGGGGGAGTACTGAGTCATCAGTTGAGGGAGAGCGGTAGGTGGTAATCAGTAGGAGGTTACCTTGCCCATATTTGACCTGATCCCAGGAGATTTCATGAGGTCCGGAGTCGATGTTGAGGACTCCCAGGGCAACTCCCTCCCTACTGTATACCACTGTGCCACCACCTCTGCTGCGTCTGTCCTGCCGGTGGGACAGGACGTACCCGGGACATTGTCTGTAAGGTATGATTCCGTGAGTACGACTATGTCAGGCTGTTGCTTGACTAGTCTGTGGGCAGCTCTCCCAACTTTGGTACAAGCCCCCAGATGTTAGTAAGGAGGACTTTGCAGGGTCGACAGGGCTGGGTTTGCCGTTGTCGTTTCCGGTGCCTCGGTCGATGCCGGGTGGTCCGTCCAGTTTCATTCCTTTTTATAGACTTTGTAGCGGTTAGTTACAACTGAGTGGCTTGCTAGACCATTTCAGAGGGCATGTTAGAGGTAACCACATTGCTGTGGGTCTGGAGTCACATATAGGCCAGACCAGGTAAGGACATCAGATTTCCTTCCCTAAAGGACATTAGTGAACCAGATGGGTTTTTACAACAATCGACAATGGTTTCATGGCCATCTTTAGACTAGTTTTAATTCCAGATTTTTTTTTATTACTTTCAAATTCCACCTTCTGCTGTGGTGGGATTCGAACCCATGTCCCCAGAGGAATACCCTGGGTCTCTGGTTACTAGTCCAGTGTCAATATAACATTGGCTAATGAAGAGTAAACAGAGAGAAGTGGTGAAAGGTTGTTGTTCAGACTCGATGGCAGTATACAGTGGTGTTCCTCAGCTGGGCTGCGAAGTGGCAGATGGAGTTCAAACTGGAAAAGTGTGAAGTGATTCATTTTGGAAGGTCGAATTTGAATGCGGAATACAGGCTTAAAGATAGGATTCTTGGTAGTGTGGAGGAACAGAGGGATCTTGGGGTCCATGTCCATAGATCGCTCAAAGTTGCCACCCAAGTTGATAGGGTTGTTAAGAAGGCGCATGGTGTGTTGGCTTTCATTAACAGGGGGATTGCGTTCAAGAGCCGCGAGGTTATGCTGCAGCTCTGTAAGGTTCAACCACACTTGGAATATTGTGTTCAGTTCTGGTCGCCTCCTTATAGGAAGGATGTGGAAGCTTTAGAGAGTGTGCAGAGGAGATTTACAAGGATGCTGCCTGGACTGGAGGGCATGTCCTACGTAGAAAGATTGAGGGAGCTATGGCTTTTCTCATTGGAGCGAGGAAGGATGAGAGGTGACTTGAAAGAGATGATGAGAGGCATAGATCGAGTGGATAGTCAGAGACTTTTTCCCAGGGTGGAAAGGGCTATCACCAGGGGGCATAATCTTAAGATGATTGGAGGAAGGTTTCAGGGAGATGTCAGAGGTAGGTTCTTTACACAGAGAGTGGTGGGTGCGTGGAATGTGCTGCCAGCGGTGGTAGTCGAAGCAGATACGTTAGGGGCATTTAAGCGACTCTTGGATAGGTACATGGATGATAGTAGAATGAGGGGTAGGTAGTTAGTTTGATCTTAGAGTAGGTTAAAGTTTCGGCACAACATTGTGGGCTGAAGGGCCTGTACTGTGCTGTACTGTTCTATGTTCTATGTTCTATGTTCTATGTTCGGTATTGGGACCACTGCTCTCTTTGCGCTTGGAAAACCCAGGGTGGGGAGGGCAGAGCCCCCTCCTCCTCCCTCTTTACTGAGCTTCCCCTCTCTGCAGCCTCTGCTCCATCTGTTGGTCATGTTTCAGACCCAGAGACACTGTAACTGCAGTCCCCATACCTTGACCAGAGTTGGGTCAACAAATCCTCTGTCGTCCCTGAATATCTGCAGCAGCTCACAACACAACCTCCAGAAAACCATCCACAGCACCTCCACTAACTTTACAATGGCAGAAATAAGTCAAAAGCCCCTCACCTGTAAGTTGAGTGCAAACGTACACACATACGAATGAGGAGCAGAAGTAGGCCATTCGGCCCCTCGAGCCTGCTCTGAAATTCAATAATAACATGGCTGATCTGGTTGTGTTTTGAATTCTAACTCCCATCTTACCCTGATAACCTTTCATTCTCTTGACTAACAAGAATCTTTCTCCCTCCACTTTTAAAATATTTCATGACCCCCATCTCCACCACCTTCTGTGGCAGAGAGTTCCAAAGTCACACAAACCTCTGAGAGAAAAATGTTCTCCTCATCTCTGTCCTGAAGGGGCGACCCATAATTTCAAAACAGTGCCCCAAAGTTCTCGACTCGCCCACAAGAGGAAACATCCTTTCCACTTCCACCTTGTCAAGACCTTTCAGATTCTTGTAAACCTCAATCAAGTCTCCCCTCACTCTTCTAAACTCCAGTGAAAACAAGCCTGTCTGTCCAACCTTTCCTCATAAGACAACCCGCTCATTCCTATTATGACTCTAGTAAACTACCTCTGAACCGCCTCTAAAGTATTCACATCCTCCAGTAAATAAGGAGACCAAAACTACAGACAGTATTCGAGATGTGGTCTCAGCAATGCCCTGTATAACTGAAGCATCACATGCTGACTTTTATTTTCAATTCCTCTTGTCATGAAGGATAGCATTCCATTCGCCTTCTTTATTACTTGCTGTACCTACCTACTAACTGTTTGTGACTCATGCATTAGAACACCTAGATCCCTAAGCACCTCGGAATTTTGCAGCGTCCTACCAAAGTGAACAACTTCACATTTTCTCACATTATACTCCATCTGTGAGATTGTTTTCCCACTCATGCAACCTATCTTTATCGGTCTGCAACCTCCTTATGTCCTCTTCACAACATACTTTCCTATCTATCTTTGTGCCACCTGCAAATTTAGCTACCATGCCATCGCTTCCCTCATCTAAGTCATTAATATAAATTGTAAAAAGTTGAGGCCCCCTGCACAGACCCCTGATGGACTCCACTTGTCACATCCTGCTAATCTGAAAATGACCCATTTATGCAGACCCTCTGTTTGCTGCAGCTGGCTAATCTTCGATCCAAGCTAATATGTTACCCCCTACACATGAGCTCCTACTTTGCACAATCACCTTTTATGTGACATCTAGTCTAATGCCTTCTGGAAATCCAAGCGCAGTGGTTCAAAGGGCTCCCCTTTATCCATATTGCATGTTACTCCTTCAAAGAACTTCAATAAATTAGTTCAGGATGATTTCCCTTTCACAAAACCATGCTGTCTATTCGCGATTACCTTGAGTTTTTCTTAAGTGCCCAGCGAAAGCCTCCTTAATGATCGATTCTAACACCTTCCCCATAACAGATGTCAAGCTAACTAACATATAGTTGCCTGTTTTCTGCCTCCCCCTCTTCTTGAATAGAGGGGTTATATTTGCTACTTTCCAGTCAGATGGAATCTTTCCAGAGTCTAGCGAATTTTGAAAAAATAACACCCACACATCTACTACCTCATTAGCCACATCTTTTAAGACCCTAGGATGAAGTCCATCAGGACCCGGGGACTTGTCAGCCCGCAACTCCATAAGTTTGCTCAGTAAAGATTCCCTGGTGATTGTATTTTCACAAAGGTCCTCTCTTCCTTCCACCTCCTGATTTACAGCTATTACTGGCATGTTTCGTGCATCTTCTATAGTGAAGACCGAAGCAAAATATTTGTTCATTGCATCCACCGTTTCCTTATTATCTACTACTAACTTTGCATTCTCACTTTCCAGAGGAGGAACACTCTCTTTACTTATTTTTGTCCTTTTTAAATACCTGTAGAAACTCTTGCTATCCATTTTTACATTTCTCGCTAGCTTCATCTCATACTCTAATGTCTTTCTCCTGATTAACCCTTTAGTCATTGTCTGCTGTTCTTTATATTCTGACCAATCATTAGAACTGCCACTCATTTCTGCACAATGATATGCCTTTAACTTCAGTGTCATGTTTTCCTTAACTTCGTTAGTTAACCGCAGACGGTGGCTCCTTCCCCTTATAGTAGGAATATACTTATTCTGGAGTATTTTGAAATATCCCCATAAATTTCTGCCACTGCTTCTCTAATTATCTACCTCCAAGCCTAGTAACCCAGTTCACTTCAGCTAGCTCAGTTTTCATGCCCAAATACTTTCCCTTATTCAAGTTTAAAATACTAGTCTTAGACCCACTCTTCTCACTTTCAAACTGGATGTAAAATTCAGTCACAGTGTGGTCGCTGCTACCTAGAGGTGCTTTTACTCTGAGGTCATTAATTAATCCTGTCACATTACACTATATAAAAACTAATTTAACCTGCTCTCTGATTGTGTCTGGAACGTGGGGCTCTAAGAAACTATCCCTAAAACATTCTATGCACTCCTCATCCAGGCTATTATTCCAAATATGATTTTTCCAGTTTATATGTAGATTAAAATCATCCATGATTATTGCCGGACCTCTATCATAAGCAAACGATATTTCTTCTTGTATAATATGTTTTATATTGCGATTACTGTTAGGAGACCTGTAGACCACTCCCACTGGGCACTTCTTTCCCCTGCTAATCCTCATCTCCACCCAAACCGATTCGACACCCTGATCTCCTGTACCAAGTTGATCTCGAACTACTGCACCAATACCATCCTTAATTAACAGTGCTACCCCTCCACCTTTACCTAGCTTCCTATTCTTCTTGAATGTCATATACCCCTCAATATTCTGGACCAGGATGCCTGGTCCTTTTAAAAAACACTAGAAGGGTTTATTCATGCTTCTGAATGTATCTTCAGCTGTGAGTGAGTAACACAGGCGGTCAGTGGCCATGCACAGACCAAGTTTCAAAGGCGTACATCAAAGCTGCTGGAATGGGACATTGACGTCACTTCAAACCCCTCCTCAGACTAACAGCAAATGCACAGTATACACAGGCTACATCCCTGCACAGCATGGGGCACTGTGCTGGCCATACTAAAAGTGGTCGCCTGTTCCATTCACATCATTTTACAGATCCAGGTTTCTGTAGTATTGGCACCAGTGGTGCCATAGAGTAAAAATCACAGCCGGAGGAGAAAGGGAGGGTAAAGCAAATCACTTTCAAAAGGGAATTGGAAAAAAAGCCTCAAAGGCATAAGATTACAAAAATATGAGACTGGAGAGGGGAATGGGATTAATTGGAGGGGTGAGGCCATGGAGTGATTTAAACACAAGAATGAGAATGTAAAAATTAAGGTGCTGCCAGACCAGGAAGAAACGTAGTTCAGTGAGCACAGGGGTGATGGGTGATCGGGATTTGCTGTGAGTTTGGATACAGGCAGCAGAGTTCTGGAAGGGCTGTGGTTTATGGAGGTTTATAATTGGGAGGGTGTCAAGGATAGAATTGGAATAGTCAAGTGTGGATTTAAGAAAGGCATAGATGAGTATTTATTCAGCAGATGGGCTGAGGCAGAGGTGGAGACGGGTGATATTACAGAGGTGGTTGTAGGCAGGGTGGGTGATGGAGAGAATATGGAGATGAACTCAGCTCAGAGTCAACTGGATGCCAGAGGTCGCAAACAGTCTATTTCAGCCTCAGACATTGGTCAGTGAGGGGAATGCAGATGGTGGATAGGGAATGGAGTTTGTGACAGTGACTGAATGCAATGTCTTTGGACTTCCCAAGATTTACATGACAAGAATGAAAGCTATTCTCAGTAATGGTGTCACGAATCTATCATTGACTGGTGTAAAAACCGATTGGATTTACTAATGTCCGCTAGGGAAGAAAATCTGCTGTCCTTACCTGATCTGGCCTACATCTGACTCCAGACCCACAGCAATGTGGTTGACTCTGAACTGCCTTGTGAAATGTCCAAACAAGTCACTCAATTGTCAGGGCGATTAGCGATGGGAACAAATGCTGGCCTTGCCAGCGAAGCCCACATCTCACACAATAATAAAAAAAAGTGGTGGCGGGAGGGAATTCCAGAGCTTTGGGCCTCGGCAGCTGAAGACCTGGCTGGCAGTGGTGCAATGATGAAAATCAAGCATACACAAGAGCCCAGGATTAGAGGAGTGCAAATATCTTGGAGGGTTGTGGGGCTGGTAGAGAATACAGAGATAAGGATGGGTGAGAAAATGGAGAGAGTTGGAAACACGGTTGAGAATTTCAAAATCAAGACATGGCCTGACTGGAAGCTGATGTACGTCAGTGATTAGGAACGAGACTTGGTGCGGGTTAACACAAGAGCAGCAGAGTTTGGATGACCTCAAGTTTACAGAGAGTAGAATGTGTGAGACAAGCCACGAGTGTGTTAAAATCTGGAATAGAAAGCTAGTCTCAGTCATGGCGCCATGAAACTATTAGCGATTTTTTTTATTAAACACCATCTGATTCACTAATGTCCTTTAGAGAATGAAATCTGCCGTCCTTTCCTGGTCTAGCCTACATGTGACTCCAGACTCACAGCAATGTCATTGACTCGCAACTGCCCTCTGAAAGGGCCTAGCATCTCACTCTGTTTAGGGATTTGAAAAGAAGGCTGAGCGTTTTACAATTGAGGAGTTGCTGGCCAGGATCCAATGTAGGTCAGTGAGTACAGAGGGTGATGGGTGAATAGGACTTGGTGTGAGTTAGGCAGCAGTGTTTTGGATCACCTCAAGTTTATGGAGGGTAGGATGTGGGAGAACAGCCAGGAGTGTGTTGGAATAGTCAAGTCTACAGGTAACACAGGCAAGGGGGTGGGGGGGGGGGGGAGGTGGTGGTTTATCAGCAGAAGAGCTGAGAGACGGGCAAAGCTGGCTGAAGATTCGGTGGAAATAGGCTGTTTTAGTGATAGTGTGAATATTTAGCAGGAAGCTCATTGTAGGGTCAACTATGACATCACTTTGTGAACAGTTTGGTTTAGTCTCAAAGAGTTGGCAAGTAGAGGGATGGAGTCTGTTGCTAGGAAATGTTTGATGTGGGGTTTGAAAACAGTGGCTTCATTCTTCCTAATATTTAATTGGCATGGCAGATATGTAAGGTGATACTTTGTGGGAAGATGTTGTTGATATTATTTATTCATGGATTGTGGGTGTCGCTGGCTGGGCCAGCATTTATTGCCCATCCCTAAATTTCCCTTGAGAAGGTGATGGTGAGCTGCATGTGGATGAATGCGGAGAGATAATACAAGGTAAATGACACAACTTTAAAGGTGGTGAGAATAACAGAGAGACATGGGGTGTTTGTGTACAATCTTTGACGTTAGTTGGACAGGTTAACAAACAGTTAACGAAGCAAATAGATTCCTAGGCTTTATTAATACAGACACAGAGTAGAATAGTCAGGATGTTATGTTACACCTATAGAAAAGACGAGTCCGGCTCCACCTGTGTCCAATATGGGAACCACACTTGAGGAAGGACAGGAAACGTTTGGAGAGGAGACAGAAGAGTTTTACTGGAACTTTTCCAGGGATGAGGGATTACAGTTATGTAGCTGGGATTGTTTACCTCAGAGCAGGGAAATTTAAAAGAAGATCTGATAGAGATGTTTAACATTATGAAGGATTTAGATAAATTAAATAAAGTGAAACCGTTTCCAATGTGTGAGGGGCCATTAACCAGAGGACACAGATTTACGGTGATTGGAAAAAAGAAGCAGAGGTGACACGAGGATTTTTTTTAGACAATGGGTTTTTGGGATTTGCAATGTATTGTTTGATAGGCTGAAGGAAACAGATTCAACAGTAGATTCCAAAAGGGAAATGCATAAATATCTTAAGGAGAATAAAAGGAAGGATCTGGGAAAGAGCCAGGGTGTGGGACGAACTGGAAGCTTTTCAAAAGGGCCATCACAGAATAAATGGACCAAATGGCCTCATTCAATGCAATGCTATTCTGTGTTTCTATGATTGCTCCTGCCTGCATTTTCTCAATACCCCTATCCTTTCAAAATGCGTTTGATAAAGTACCACATAACAGCCGTGTTACCAAATTAGAAACACTTGGGATTAAAGGACCAATGTCAGCCGTGGCTCAGTTTGTAGCTCTCTCACCTTTCAGTCACAAGCTTCTAGGATCAAGGGTCACAGCAGGACTTGATGACAAGAATCAAGGCTGACACTGCAATGCAGTACTGAGGGAGTGTCGCACTGTCAGAGGTGCGGTCTTTCGAATGAAACGTTAAACCAAGGCCACATCTGCCCTCTCAGATGGATGTTAAATATCCCATCGCTCTATGGAGAAGCAGAGCAGGGGAATTATTCCCGCTGTCCTGGTCAATATTTATCCTTCAATCAACATCACAAAAACAGATCTGATCATTATCACATTGCTTCCCCTCTCGCCAGCCTCTGCTCCATTTATTGGTCATGTTACTGACCCAGAGACACTGTAACTACAGTCCCCCTATATCGTCCACATTTGGGTCACCAAATCCTCTGTCCTCCCTGAATATATGCAGCAGCTCACAACACAACCTCCAGAAAACCATCCACAGCACCTCCACTAACTTTACAATAGCAGAAGTCAGTCAAAAGTCCCTTACCTGTCAGTTGGATGCCTGGTCCTTTTAAATAACACTAGAGGGGGTTCCTCGTGCTGCTGAATGTATGTTCAGCTGAGAGTGACTAACACAGGCGGTCAATGAACATGCACAGAACAAGTTTCAAAGACGTACATCAAAGCTGCTGGAATGGCTGATTGACACCATATTATGACCCCTCCTCACGCTACAGACACACACACGTTGCACCCACGCTAGCACCCCGGCCAGCCTGGGTGTCCTGTACAATGTGCTGGATGTGACCGGCTGTGCAGCTCACACCATTTTATGGATCCAAACTTCCACAGCACCAGTGGAGCTGCACAGATGAAATGTGTGTTCAGGGAGAGAAACAGAGGGAAATATACTCACTTTAAAAAGGGAATTAGCAAAACACTTTAAGATAAACAAGCTTCAGGAATATTGGAAATGGGCAGGGGATTAGGATAATCAGAGGGGTGATGCCATGGAGGCATTTGATAATATGAGTGAGAATATTAAATTTGAGGTGTGACTGGAGCAAGAGCCAATGTAGGTCAGTGAGCACAAGGATGTTGGGTGAACAGAATTTAGTGTAAATTAGAAGATGGCAGCAGAGTTTTAAATTACCACAAGGTTACAGTGAGTAGAATGTGGGAGACCAGCCAAGAGTGTGTTAGAATAGTCAAGCCTCGATGTAACAAAGGCATGGATGAGGGTTTCAACAGCAGATGAGCTGATGTGACCGCTCTCTTTCCCTCACTCTCTATCTTTTTCTGTTTCTCTCTCTGTCGCCCTCACTTGTTCTGCCCCCCTCCCCCCACTCCCCGCCCTTAGGATCTTATATGTCGCCTTTTACACTTCTAAACTCCAGCTGATGTACGCCTAGCCTCTGCAGCCTTTCCTCATAAGACAGCACACCTATTCCAGGCATTAGTCTAGAAATCCTTCTCTGAACTGCGTCCAACGCATTTACATCCTTCCTTAAATAAGGTGGCCAGTACTGTACACAATACTTCAGATGCAGTTTCATCAATGCCTGTACAACTGAAACATAGCCTTTCTACCTTTGCATTCAACTGCTCTCCCAATAAGCAGTTCTATTAGCTTTCCTAAACACTTGCTGAACCTTCATGCTAACATTTGTGATTCATCAACTAGGACACCCAGATCCCTTTGCATCCCAGAGCTTTGCAGTCTCTCACCATTCAGATATTGTGTTTATTTTTTTTTAATTCTTCCTGCCAATATGGGCAATTTCACATTTCCCCCTATTATACACCATTTGTCATATCTTTTCCCTCTCACTTAACCTATCTACATCCCTTTTTAGCCGCCTTATTTCCTCTGCACAGCGTACTTTCCGACCTATCTTTGTGTCATCAGCAAATTTAGCACCCATACCTTTGGACCCTTCATCCAAGTCATTTATATAAATTGTAAAAGGTTGAGGTCGCAGCACTGATCCCTGTGGCAACCACTCGTTACATCTTGCCAACCAGACAATTACCAATTCATGCCTACTCTCTGTTTCCTGTTAGCTAGCCTATCTTCTATCCATGCCAATATGTCACCCCCTATACCATGGACTTTTATATTCCACAATAACCTTTGATGTGGCGCATTATCAAATGCCTTCTGGTAATCTAAGTACAGTACATCCACCGGCTCCCCTTTATCCACAGCACATGTTATTTCTTCAAAGAACGCTAATAAATTGGTTAAACATGATTTTCATTTCACAAAACCATGTTGATTCTGCCTGATCACGTTGAATTTCTCTACGTGCCCTGCTATAACATATTTGATACTAGCTTCCAACAATTAATCCGTAGCCAGAAAGACTTTTTCGCCTGTTACAGGTCATATGTCTACTGTTTCCAATTAGATTATGCCCTGTATTTGAACTGTCATTACTTAATTAACTGCTTGTGAACCTTTTCCCTCCTTTTGGTTAATCTGTGACCGTTGATCAGATCTTACAGTGGTGTCGGAGAGGGATCACAGAGATCGGGATCATAGGCTTAGTTTACTTGGTTTGTGAGTAATGTCAAACTCAGTTGAGCGATCATTGCAAGGAATGTATAGGAGCTTTGGAGACAGAGAGGGATTACAATCAGTCAAATGCCTGTGGTTATTGCGAAGTCTGGGTAAGAATTTGTGACAGAGAGCTGGAGAGAGAGAATGTACACTCAAAGACATGTGATCAGCATTGGGACTGGCTCAGAAATCTCAAAATTGATGTCTGAGGCAAATTTGGAGATTCTACTCTGCATTCCAATATCTAAGTCATTTATATATCGCAAAAACGCAATGGTCCCAACACTGACCTTTGGGGAACACCCACTGTCCAACATCCTCCACACTTAAAAACAACCATTTATTACCACTCGCTGTTTTCTGTCCTTAATTCAATTTGACAATGATCCTCTTATTCCACGAGCCTCAATTTTGCTAACCAGCCTTTTACGTGGTACCTTATTAAACACTTTCCTAAAATACATATACACAAAATCCACGGCATTCCCTTCATCAACCATCTCCGTTACTTCATCAAAACCTTCAACTAAATGAGTGAAGTATGATCTGCCTTTACTGGAGTGTGTAAGAGATGGGTTTCTGGAGAAGTACATTGAAGGATTAACTAAGAATCGGGCTATTTTATGGAACGAGAAAGGGTTAGTTAATAACATTGCTGTAAATGGGCTTTTGCGAAATAATGGCTATATTATGATAAAATTTCACATTTCATTTGAATATGTTAATTTTGAAACTAGGGTGTTAAACCTGAAAAAGGGAAACTATGAAGGTACGAGGGGCAAATTGGCAATTTAGTGTTGGTAAAGAGGTAGTACTTGAAAAGTTAACTGGATTGAAGGTTGATAAATCCCTGGACCAGATGAGCTACATCCCAGAGTGTTGAAGGAGGTGGCAATAGAGATGGTGGATGTATTGGTTGGTATCTTTCAAACTTCTATAGATTCTGGAAGAGATCCTGAAGACTGGAAAGTAGCAAATGTAACCCCACAATTTAAGAAGTGTGGGAGAGGGAGAATGAGAACTACAGACCTGTTAGTTTGATGTCAGTAATAGGGAAAATGTTAGAATTTATTGTAAAGGATGTAATAACTGGACACTTAGAAAATAATGGCAAAATTGGTGGAGTCAACGTGGATTTATGAAAGGGGTATCATGTGCAACAAACCTGTTGAAGTCTTTTGAGGATGTTACTTGCAGCATTACTAAAGGAGAACCAGTGGATGTGGCGTATTTGGATTTACAGAAGGCTTTTGATAAGGTCCCACACAGGAGGTTAGTAAACAAAATTACAACGCATGGGATTGGGAGTAATATACTGGTATGGATTAAGAACTGGTTAACATGCAGAAAAGAGAGAGTAGGAATAAACGGGTCATTCTCAGGATGGAAGGCTCTTACGAGTGGGAGTAACACAAGGATCAGCACAAGGGCCACAGCTGTTCACAATCTATATAAATGATTTGAATGTGGGGATCAAATGTAATATTTACAAATTTGCTGATGATACAAAACTAGGTGGGAAAGTAAGTTGTGAAGAGGATGCAAGGAGGCTTCAAGCGGATTTGGATAGGATAAGTGAACGAACATGAACATGGCAGCTGGAATATATTATGAATAAGTGTCAAGTGATCCACTCTGGTAAAACAGAGACAGAAAGACAGTATATTGTTTGACTGGGGAGAAGTTGGGAAGTGTTGATTTCCAAAGGGACGTGGGTGTCCTTGTTCATGAGTCACTAAAGGCCAGTGTGCAGGTGCACCAATCAGTTTGGAAGGCAAATGGTATGTTGGCTTCCATCTCAAGCGGTTTTGAGTGCAGGAGTAAAGATGTCTGGATGCAATTGTATACAGCCTTGGTGAGACTGCACCTGGAGTATTGCTTACAGTCTTGGTCTCCTTGTCTAAAGAAGGATATATTTGCCATGCAGGGAGTACAACTGATGTTCAGCAGACTATCCCTGGGATGGCAGGATTGTCTTATGAGGAGAGATTGAGAAGACTGGGCCTGTATTCTCTCGAGATTCAAAAAATGTGAAGTGATCTCATACAAAATTTTTACAGGGGGTGACGGGGTGGATGCAGATCGGATGTTTCCCCTGGGTGCTGAGTCTTGAACCAGGGGACATAATCTCAGAATAAGGGGTAAGCAATTTAAGACTGAGATGAAGAAGAATTTCTTCACTCAGAGGGAGGTAAATCTTTGGAATTCACCACCACAGAGGCTGTGGAAGATCAACACTGAGCATGTTCAAGACAGAAATCAATGGATTTAGGGAGACAAATCACATCAAGGGATACAGGGATAGCACGGGAATGTAGCGTTGAGGTAGATGATCAGACATGATCTAGAACAAAGAACAATGAAAATTACAGCACAGGAACAATCCATTCGGCCCTCCAAGCCTGCGCCGATCCAGATCCTCTACCTAAACATGTCGCCTATGTTCTTAGTGTCTGTATCTCTTTGCTTCCTGCCCATTCATGTATCTGTCTAGATACATCTTAAAAGACGCTATCGTGCCCGCGTCTACCACCTCCGCTGGCAACGCATTCCAGGCACCCACCTCCCTCTGCGTAAAGAACTTTCCACGCATATCCCCCCTAAACTTTTCCCCTCTCACTTTGAACTCGTGACCCCTAGTAATTGAATCCCCCACTCTGGGAAAAAGCTTCTTGCTATCCACCCAGTCTATACCTCTCATGACTTTGTATACCTCAATCAGGTCCCCCCTCAACCTCCGTCTTTCGAATGAAAATAATCCTAATCTGCTCAACCTCTCTTCATAGCTAGTGCCCTCCATACCAGGCAACATCCTGGTGAACCTCCTCTGCACCCTCTCCAAAGCATCCACGTCCTTTTGGTAATGTGGCGACCAGAACTGCACGCAGTATTCCACATGTGGCCGAACCAAAGTTCTATACAACTGTAACATGACCTGCCAACCCTTGTACTCAATACCCCGTCCGATGAAGGAAAGCATGCCGTATGCCTTCTTCACCACTCTATTGACCTACGTTGCCACCTTCAGGGAACAATGGACCTGAACACCCAAATCTCTCTGCGCATCAATTTTCCCCAGGACTTTTCCATTTACTGTATAATTCACTCTTGAATTGGATCTTCCAAAATGCATCACCTCGCATTTGCCCTGATTGAACTCCATCTGCCGTTTTTCTGCCCAACTCTCCAATCTATTTATATTCTGCTGTATTCTCTGACAGTCCCCTTCACTATCTGCGACTCCACCAATCGTAGTATCGTCTGCAAACTTGCTAATCAGACCACCTATACTTTCCTCCAAATCATTTATGTATATCACAAACAACAGTGATCCCAGCACGGATCCCTGTGGAACACCACTGGTCACACGTCTCCATTTTGAGAAACTCCCTTCCACTGCTACACTCTGTCTCCTGTTTCCCAGCCAGTTCTTTATCCATCTAGCTAGTACACCCTGGGCACCAGGCGCCTTCACTTTCTCCATCAGTCTACCATGGGGAACCTTATCAAACGCCTTACTGAAGTCCATGTATATGACATCTACAGCCCTTCCCTCATCAATCAACTTTGTCACTTCCTCAAAGAATTCTATTAAGTTGGTAAGACATGACCTTCCCTGCACAAAACCATGTTGCCTATCACTGATAAGCCCATTTTCTTCCAAATGGGAATAGATCCTATCCCTCAGTATCTTCTCCAGCAGCTTCCCTACCACTGATGTCAGGCTCACCGGTCGATAATTTCCTGGATTTTCCCTGCTACCCTTCTTAAACAAGGGGACAACATTAGCAATTCTCCAGTCCTCCGGGACATCACCCGTGTTTAAGGTTTCTAATTGAATGATGGAGCAGGGTCGATGGACTGAATGGCCTACTCCTGCTCCTATGTTCCTTCAAACACGTGATTGTTTTCCTTCATTAACTCGAACCTCTCCAAGTTTCTGTTGATTTCTTCTCTAATTATTGTTTGTAAAACATTAATGATGTTCAACTAACTGGTCTGTAATTGCTAGGACTGTGCTCACATCATCATGAAGAAGATGCAGGTTTAAGGCAATTGGCAAAGAACCAGAGGCAAAATGAACAGAATTTTCTTACACAGTGAGTTGCCAAATTTAGAGCCCCCGGTTATCTAGAAACATACATAAATCAGATAAAAGAAAGCTTATGACAGGCACAAACAAATAATACTTCAGAAAGCTGAGAGGAGTAAAGAAAGTGCAGGGGTGAAGTAAAAAAACGAAATTAGAAAAGCAAAGAGAGGGCATGAAAAAATATTGGCAGGTAAAATCAAGGAAAACCCAAAGATGTTTTATCAGTACATTAAGAATAAAGGGATAACTAAGGAAAGGGGAGGGCCTATCAGAGATGTAAAAGGTAGTTTGTGCATGGATGCAGAAGATGTTGGCAGGGTCCTTAATGGGTTTTATGTCTCTGTCTTCATAAAAGAGAGGGATGATACAGACATTGTAGTTAAAGAGGAGGAGTGTGAAATATTAGATACAATCAGCATAATGAGAGAGGAAGTACTCGAGGGTTTGAAATCCTTGAATGTGGATAAATCGCCAGGGCCGGATGGATCGCAGCTCAGGCTGTTAAAGGAAGCGAGGGGGAAAATAGCAGATACTCTGAGGATCATCTTCACATTCTCACTAGATACAGGCGAGGCAGTAGACGAATGGAGGTCTGTGAACATTGTGCCAGTGTTTAAAAATGGTGCGAAGGATAGGCCAAATAATTAGAGGCTGGTCAGTCTGACCTAAAGGACTGTTACCCGACCCAAACCCGACGAGACCCGACGTCATATGTCGGTTTCGGGTCGCTCTTCCGGATCCGGCTTTCGGACCCGGGTTGGGTCGGACACACACAGTACTAACTTTTGATCGGCTGGGAGGAAAAGGGAAGTTGAGTAAGTAAGCATTATAGTTTGAAAAGTCATCCTCAGCTGAGAGTCCGAGATGTCAAGGAGGGAAACGTGCATCTGGACTCCACAGACTCTGAGTCTGCGCAGTGAGAAAGTGAGTGTTTCTATGATGTCACCGCGCTCATGCTGCAGCTTCCTTCCATTCCATCCAAAAGTGCTAAGTCCAGTGAGTGCAATATGGTAGGGTCAGGCTAGGGTCCGATGTTGTTCTGTCAGGATCGGTCGGGTTTTATTTCCAGACCCGAGCAGGCCTTTAGTTGGACATCGGTGGGCAAATTATTAGAATCAATTCTCAGAGCAACGATAAACTGTCACTTACAAAGGCAAAGATTAATCAGGGATAGTCAGCATGGAATTGCTAAGGGAGGGTCTTGTCTTACTAACACAATTAAGTTTTTTGAGGAAGGAGCAAGAAGGATTGATAAAGGTAGTGCAGTGGATGTGGTCTACATGTATTTTCGTAAGGCGTTTGAAAAGGTCCCATATGGCAGACTGATCAGAACAGTAAAAGCTCATGTGATACAGGGGAATGTGGCAAGTTGCTTCCAAAATTGGATCAATGACAGGAAACAAAGGGTAATGGTCGACAGATGTTTCTTGTGAATGGAAAGCGGTGTCTAGTGGCGTTCCCAGGTCTCAGTGTTGGGTCCCTTGCAATTTGTGATGTATATTAATGCTTTGGACTTTAATGTGGGAGGCATGAGTGGAAATTGGCTGATGGCACAAAAAATTGTCATGTAGTTGATAGTGAAGAGGATGGCTGTGGACTCCAGAATGATATCAATGGTTAAATGGTTTGGTTGAGTGGGCGGAAAAGTGGCAAATGGAAGTCAATCTGGGGAACTGTGAGGTAATGCAGTTGGGAAGGGCAAATAAAGCTAAGGAATACACAACAGACAGGAAGATATTGAAAGGGGTAGAAGATGCTAGAGACCTTGGAGTGTTTGTCCACAGTTCCTGGAAGGTGGCAAGACAGGTAGACAGAGTGGTGAAGAAGGCATATGGAATGCTTTCCTTTACTGGCCGATATATAGAATACAAAAGGAGGGATGTAATGCTGGAATTGTTTAAAACACTGGTTTGGCCACAGCTGGAGTATTGTGTACAGTTCTGGTCAGCACATTACAGGAAGGACATAATTGCTTTGGAGAGAGTACAGAGAAGATTTTCAAGAATGTTACCAGTGATGGAAAATTGCATCCATGATGAAAGATTGGATAGGCTAAGATTGTTTTCTTTAGAACAGAGGAGACTGAGGGGTGACTTGATTGAGGTGTACAAAATTATGAGGGGGCCCAGATAGAGTAGCCAGGGAGGACCTGTTTCCCCTAGCGGGGAGGTCAATTACCAGAGGGCACAGATTTAATTGATTGATAGACGGATCAGAGGGAACATGAGGAAAAACCTTTTCACCTAGAGGGTGGTGGGTGTCTGGAATTCACTGCCAGGACGGAGGTGGAGGCAAAAACCATCAATTATTTTAAAAGGTACCTGGATCTACACCTGAAGTGCTGCAACTGGCAAGGCCATGGACCAGCGGCTGGAAGATGGGATTAGATTGGGCGGCTAGTTTTTTCAGCCAGCAGAGACACATTGGGCTGAATAGCCTCCTTTTGAGCGTTAACCCTTCCATGGATATTTGGTCCAATCTGTCTGTGGGTGGGATCTGGAATTCACTGCCTGAAAACATGGTGGAAGCAGATTCAATAATACCTTTCAAAAGGGAATTTAACAAAAACTTGACAAGGAACAAAAAACAATCGGAGTCTGGGGAAAGAGGAGGGAGTGGAACTAATTAGATATCTCTTTCAAAGAGACAGCACTGACCGAATAGCCTCCTTCTGTGCTGCATCAATCTCTGATTATATGAACAAGAGACACAGAGAGATATGGAGAAAGGGTGAAAGAAGGGAAGAAAAATAGAGACAGAGTGAAAGTGAAGCTTGTACCAGTTTTCAGGGGTTGGGATTGTGATTCGTGATCTGCCCGTGCCCATTCCTGTTGAGGCAGGTGACACACAAACTTCCTGCTGCCTCCTCATTTCCATGAATTCTACGTGCTGCCCAGGGTAACCCGCGCTGCTGTCTGTCTGCAGGCTTAACAGGGACCTCACTGTGTGTGAGACTGGCACGTGCTTCAGCCAGGATTCAGCTCTTAAAGGTAGTTTGTCCCTCTTAAAGGGAAGCTTTACTGAATCACAGGAGGCTGCTGCTGCTGACTGTGAATGCTGCAATTGGAGACAAGATAAATGGAATACTAGGACAGAGAGAGGTCTCTGCTGTTCACGGATGTGGTGTTGGAGGCCTTAGTCATGGAGGTTGACCAGAGGAGAGTGGGCATGTTTCTGTGGGGTGGGGCGGAGACCCTTAAGGAACGTCTTCCGAAGGGAATGGGAGTAGGTGGTCAGGGAGGTCAAATGCAAGAATCTGGCCCCGAGGACCTGGCAGCAGAGCCAGAAGAAGTTTCATGAGCTCACACGGGTGGTCAATGTCAGTGAATTCATCGCCACATGGCATCTCCTACCCCCAACATTACCAACCTCTCACACAGCTCAATGTACCACAGCCCCATCACTTAGTTTCAAAGACGTATAGCAAAGCTGCTGGAATGGCTGATTGGTGTCAGATCAGATCCCTCTGCACACTACCAGCACGTACTTGGTGAACAGAGACTAGAGCCCTGTTTAGCATGCAGCACTGAAAGTGACCGGCAGCTCAGCCCATACCATTTTATGGATCCACACTTCCATGGCATTGGGCCCAGTGACACTGCAGAGCTGAGAATACCTGCCATAGACAGAAACAGAGGGAAAGAAGCCTTCTTTTAAATGGGAATTGAAGAAAAGACTTGAAGGCTGGAATATGGGAATGGACAGGGCAATGGGACTAATTGAGGGTGAGATTCAAACACAAGAATGAGAATATTAAATTTAAGGTGCTGCTGGTCCCGGAGCTAATGTAGATCAGTGAGCACAGGGGTGATGGGTGATCAGGATTTGGGGTGATGGGTGATCAGGATTTGGTGCGAATTAGTTTACAGGCAGCAGAGTTCTGGATGGGCAGTGGTTTATGGAGGTTTATAACTGGGAGGGTGACCAGGATAGAATTGGAATAGTCAAGTGTTGATTTAACAGATTTAAAGATTGGTGAAGACAAATGTAGGTCCCTTACCGTCAGAAACAGGGGAATTAATTATGGGGAACAAAGAAATGGCTGACCAACTAAATGCATACTTTGGTTCTGTCTACACAAATAAGCACACAAATACCATATCATAAATGTTGGGGAACACGGGGTTTAGTGAGAGAGAGTAACTTAAGGAAATCTGTATTAGTAGAGAAATGGTGTTGGGGAAATTGATGGTATTGAAGGCCGATAAATTCCCAGGGCCTGTTAATCTACATCTCAGAGTGCTGAAAGAAGTGGTCCTAGAAATAATGGATGTATTGGTGGTCATCTTCCAAGATTCTATAGATTCTGGAACATTTCCTACAGATTGGAATGTAGCTAATGCAACCCCAGGGAGGTTGAGAGAAAGCAGGGAATTATAGACCAGTCAGGCTGACGTCGGTAGTGGGGAAAGTTCTAGAGTCCATTATCAAAGATTTTATAGCAGAGCACTTGTAGAAAAGTGGTAGAATCGGACAGAATCAGCATGGATTTACGAAAGGGATATCACGCTTGACAAATCTACAAGAATTCTTCGAGGATGTAACTAGCAGAGTTGATGAGGGACAGCCAGTGGATGTGGTTTATTTGGACTTTCAGAAGGCTTTCGACAAAGTCCCACATAACAGATTAGCGTGTAAAATTAAAGCGCATGCGATTGGTGCTCGTGTATTGTGATAGATAGAAAATTGATTGGCAGACAGGAAACCCAAGAGTAGGAATAAATGGGTATTTTATTCCGAATGGCAGGCAGTCACTAGTGGGGTACCATAGGGATTGGTGATAGGACCCCAGCTATTCACAATATATCTTACTGATTTCGATGAGAGATCTAAATGTAATATCTCCAAATTTGCAGATGACACAAAACAGGGTGGGAGGGTGAGTTGTGAGGAGGATGCAGAGAGACTTCAGGGTGATTTTGACAAATTGAGTGAGTGGGCTAATGCATGGAAGATGCAGTACAATGTGGATAAATGTGAGGTTAATCACTTTGGTAGCAAAAGCAGGAAGGCAGATTATTATCTGAATGGCTATAAACTGAGAGAGGGGAATATGCAAGGAGAGCTGGGTGTTCTCGTACACCAGTCACTGAAGGTAAGAATGCAGGTGCAAAGGACAGTAAAGAAGGTAAATGGTATGTTGGCCTTCACAGCGAGCTGATTCGAGTACAGGAGCAGGGATGTCTTGTTGCAATTATACAGGGCCTTGGTGAGGCCACACCTGGAATATTGTGTGCAGTTTTGGTCTCCTTATCTAAGGAAGGATGTTCTTGTTGTAGGTTTACCAGACTGATTCCCTGGATGGCGGGACTGACGTATGAGGAGAGATTGAGTCGGTTAGGATTATGTTCGCTGTAATTCAGAAGAATGATGGGGGATCTCATAGGAACCTATAAAATTCTAACAGGACTTGACAGAACAGATACAGGAAGGATGTCCCCGATGGTGGTGGAGTCCAGAACCAGTGGTCATAGTCTAATGATGCAGGGTAAACCTTTCAGGACTGAGATGCGAAATCTCTACACCCAGAGAGTGATGAGTCTGTGGAATTCGCTGCCACAGGAAGCAGTTGAGGCCAAAACATTGTATGTTTTCAAGAAGGAGCTAGATATAGCTCTTAGGATGAAAGAGGTCAAAGGATATGGGGGGAAGTGCAAACAGGTTGCTGAGTTGGATGACCAGCCATGATCATAATGAATGGCGGGGGAGGCTCGAAGGGCCGAATGGCCTACTCCTGCTCCTATTTTATATGTTTCTATGTTAACAAGGGCACAGATGAGGGTTTATGTAGCAGATGAGCTGAGGCAGACGGATGATATTACTGAGCTGGTCATAGGCAGGGCAGGTGATGGAGAGAATAAGGGGTCAGAACTCAGCTCAGGGTTAAATAGAACGCATAGGATGCAAACTGTCTGGTTCAACCTCAGACATTAGCCAGTTAGGGGTACGTGGTTCATGGATATGGACAGAATTTCCGAAGGAGACCGATTGCACGAGCTCCACTCTTCCCAAAATTAAAATTGTAAGAACATTATTTCAGTGAAACGCGGTTTACAGATCACATAGCGGGAAATAGGGACTTAGCAGGGGAAGCAAAAGCTGAAAACACGGTAGAGTAAATTACATGAACTCGGATACAAGTAGCAATGGTTTATAGAGCTCATAGCTGGAGATAGAGTTTTGCCAGGGATAACAAAAGTAACAAGGAGGGCAGAGTAAATGACAATGTTGCTAAACTTGGTTTACAACATTCATAGCTAGATAGAGAGACTTACCAGGGACACTGATAATAGCAAGGATGGGATAGTAAATGTGTTGCATAATCTTCAATGCGAGATAGATCCGATACTCTAATGGGAACCGATCATAATTGGCAGAAAGACGGTCAAACTCCCAAATGAAACTCCTGCCCATTGTTGTAACATTCCAGTCTATTGTTCTCAGATTCTGAACCATTGTTGTAACATTCCAATCTATTGTTCTCAGTGTCTGATACATTGTTGTAACATTCCAATCTATTGTCCTCATATTCTGACCCATTGTTGTAACATTCCAATCTATTGTCCTCATATTCTGACCCATTGTTGTAACATTCCGGTCAATTGTTCTCAGATTCAGATCCATTGTTGGAGCATTTCAATCTATTGCTCTCAGATTCTGATCTATCCTCTCCCTCTCTCTGGAGCTGCTGATCCCTGTTAGTGCCAGGTCTGATGCTCCCGCTAACACTATGTGATAACGCATTGAAAGCAGTCCCTTATTAATAGCAGCGGGAAACCCTCCAGTGACACAATTAGAGTCCATGGAGACTGACATTAATTACAGTCACTGAACAAACAGGTTCAGTTAACCCCTTTCAATCCAACTCTTTTTGTACCACAATAAAATAGAACATTTATCCAGTAGGGATGGGATGTATAAGGATTGCTGAGGGAAGGAATGGTGGAAATAGTAGAGGCACTTGACAGAATCTTTCATTTCTCCTTGGATATGGGAGTGTGACAGAGGACTGGAGGGTTGTAAATGTTACACCCTGGTTACAAATGGAGAGATGGAGCAAACCCTGTACTGTCCAGTCCATCTGACGTCAGTGGTGGGGAAATTTCACAACCCAGGACAGAAATATTCGTTGGTTGGAAAAGCACAGCATAATTAATTTCAAGCAGCACAGATATACTAATGAAAAATCATGTCTGGCAAACTTCAACAAGAACGTATCCCAAGGTACTTCACAGCAGCATTATGCAACAAAGTATAACACTGAACCACAAATGTAGATATTAGGTTAGGAGACCAAAAGCTTGGTCAAAGAGGTAAGATTTAAAGGACTGTCTTAAAGGATAAAAGTGAGGTGGAGAGGTGGAGCTGTGTAGGGAGGATATTCCAGAGCTCGGGACCGAGGCAACTGAAGGTGCGGCCAGCGATGGGGGTGTAATTAATATCAGAAATGCACAAGAGGCCAGAATTAGTGGAGTAGATATATCTCAGAGGGTTGTCGGGCAGGAGGAGATTACAGAGATAGTGAGGGGTGAGACCATGGACGGATTTGAAAATATGATTGAGAATTTTAAAATAAAGGCATTGTTTGACAGTGAGCTGATGTAGGTCAGTGATCGGGGAATGGGACTTGTTGTGAGTTAAGACACAGGCAGCAGAGTTTTAGATTACCTCAAGTTTACAGATAGTAGAATGTGGGAGAATGACTTGGAATAGTCTAGTCGACAGGTAATGAAAACATGAAGGAGAGCTTCAGCAGCAGATGAGTTGAGACAGGAGTGAAGTTGGGCGATCTTATTGAGGTGGCAATAGGTGGTCATAGTGATGGCACGAATATGAGGTTGGAAGCTCATTTTGTGGTCGAATGCCACAGAGTCACAGAATAGTTGCAGCACAGAAGGTGGCCATTCTGTCCATCGAGTCTGCACTGGCTCTCCGAAAGAGCAATTTATCTGGTGCTGCTCCCTTGCCTTCTCCCTGTAACTCTGTACAATCTTCCTTTTCAGATAACTATCCAATTTCCTCCTGAATGCCTCGATTGAATCTACCTCCACCACACTCTCATGCAGTGCATTCCAGACCTTAACACTCGCTGTATGAAAATGTTTTCCTCATGTCACTTCTGCTGCTTTAACCAATTACTTTAATTCTTTGTCCTCTCGCTTTCGATCCTTTCAGGAATGGGAACAGTTTTTCCCTTCCACTCTGTCCAGACACCTCATAATTTTGCAGACCTTTTTCAAATTTCCTCTCAGCCTTCTCCTCTGCAAGGAAAATGTTCCAACTTCTCCTGTCTATCTTCAATACTGATATTCGTCATCTCTGGAACCATTCTTGTGAATGTTTTTTCACACTCTCCAATGTTTCCATGTTATCTAATGTGCCCAGAACTAGACGTAACGCTGCAGCTGAGGCCGAACTAGTGTCTTATACAAGTTCAAAACAACCTCCTTGCTCTTGTATTCCATGCTACAGGATACTGTAGGCTTTATTAACTGCTCTCTGATCCTGTCATGCCACCTTCAATGACCGATGCACATATACACCCAGGTCCCTCTGCTCCAGAACCCCTTTTAGAATTGTAACCTTTATTCTATATTTTCTCTCCATGTCCTTCCGACGAAATGAATCACTTCACATTTCCCCACATTGAAATTCATCTGTCTGCCCATTCCACCAACTTGTCTGTGTCCTTTTGAAGTTTTGCACTATCCTCCTAATAGTTCATAATGCTTCCAAGTTTTATATCATCTACAAACTTTGAAATTGTGCCCTGTACACCAAGGTCCAGGTCATTAATATATGTCAGGAAGAGAAAGGGTCCTAACACTGATCCCCAGGGACCTCCACTACAAATCTTAAATAAAAAACGAAACGTGCTGGAAATACTCAGCAGGTCTGGCAGCATCTGAGTAGACAGAGAAGCAGAGTTAATGTTCCAGGTCAGTGACCCTTCATCAGAACTGGAAAAGGTTAGAAATGTAATAAGTTTTAAGCAAATAAAGCAGGGATGGGGCAAAATGGATCAGAAGGGGTGTTGATAGAACAGAGGGTCAGAGAGATTCACTGACCAGGAGGTCGTGGGGCAAAGGCAAAGAGAGTGTCCTCATGGTGTGGTGAAAGACAAAGCATTAGTGCAGAGCAGGTATTAAATGACAGAATAATGAACAGCCCGAGCTAAAAGCACCAATATAAAAATCCAAGTTTAAATCTGGCACATGGTAACAAACTGATAAAACAAATAATAAAAATGGACCAGTCATGCTCTGAAATTATTGAACTCAATGTTCAGTCTTGAGGTCTGTGGAGTGCCTATTCGGACAATGAGGTGCTGTTCCTCGAGCTGGCGTTGATGTTCACTGGAACACCACAGCAGGTCAAACACAGATTGGGTGACTGCTTTGTGGAACACCTCCGCTCAGTCCAAAAGCATGACCCTGAGCTTCCACTCGCTTGTCATTTCAACACACTCTATCCCCCACCCCCGCTCTCATGACTACATTTCTGTTCTTATGTTTACACCCTCCACTCCCGCTTCACTTACTTAAAACCTATTACATTTCTAACCGAATCCAGTTCTGATGAAAGGTCACACGCCTGGAACATTAACTCTGTTTCTCTCTCCATAGACACTGCTGAGTATTTCCAGCACTTTCTGTTTTTATTTCAGATTTCCAGCATCTGCAGTATTTTGTTTTGATTCCACTACAAACTTTTCTCCAACCCGAAAAGCATCCATTAATCACTAATCTTTGTTTCCTGTCACTCAACCAGTTTGGTTTCATGTTGCTACTGTCCTTTATTATTCGATGAGCTATAACTTTGCTCACAAGTCTGTTGTGTGCCACTTTATCAAATGCTTTTTGGAATTCCATTTAAACCACATCAACAGCATTGTCCTCATCAAGCTTCCTTTTTACCTCTTCAAAAAACTCCAGCCAGGTTGTTAAACACCATTTTCCCTTAACAAATCCGTGCTGGTTTTCCTTAATTAACCCACATTTGTCCATATGCCTATTAATGTTGTCCCGAACATTACACCAATGTTGCAAACAGACTGTCTGAATCTGAGACTGTTACCAGGGAGAGGGATGGAATCAATAACAAGGGAACAGATTTGGACTGGACAGTGAAAACAATGGCCTCAATCTTCACAATATTTAATTGGAGGAAATCTCTGCTCATCCAGTGCTGGATGTCGGATAAGCAGTTGGATAATTTAACAGCAGTGGAGGAGAGGAGAGAGGTGGTAGTGAGGTAAACATGATGGAGTTCTTTGATAAAACAATGGAGAGGGTTGATGAGGGTGGTGTGATTTAAGTTATATTTATAGACTTTCAAAAGGTGTTTGAACAAGTTACATTCAATAGACTGATTAGGAAAACTGAACCCTATGCAGTGATTGATAAAACAATGGAGACGGTTGCTGAGGGAAGGAATGGTGGAAATAGCAGAGGCACTGGTAAGAATCTTCCAATCCTCCTTGGATATGGGAGTCATGACAGAGGACTGGAGGGCTGTAAATGTTACTCCCTGTTACAAAAGGAGAGATTAGATAAATCCTGTAACTACTGACCAGTCAGTCTAATGTCGGTGGTTGGAAATTACTAGAGGCCAGAACCCCGCACAAAAATATATCTTTCTTGGAAAAACATGGGATAATAAATAACAAACAGCACTGATAGTTTAATGGAAAATCATGTCTGATAATCTTGATCAAGTTCGTTGATGACATAACTGTGAGTGTTGATGAGGATAACATGTTTTGTGTTATGTACACAGAATTTCAAAAGGCCAGTGATTAAATGACATTTCATAGACTTGTTATGAAAAATGGAAGACATGGACTAATGTGACAATGATAGTGTGGATATGATCCTGACTCAGGGACAGAAAGCAGAGAGAAGTGGTGAATAGACATTGTTCAGACTGGGGGAGGGGAGTATGCAGTGCTGTTTCTCAGGAGACGGTATTAGAACCAGTGCCGTTCCTGGCATATAGATAGATACATAACTGACACAAACGTATACGTAAAAAAAAAAACATAATTTCAGCTCTTGCAGATGACATGAAACGCATAACTAAAGGTGGAAAAATGCAGACCAGATAATTATCCAACTTCACAGACGTTTTTCTTTAAAATTTATTTATTCTGGACACTAATCCATCACACATTTATTTCTCACTCTAATTTATTTGTGTGTGATTCTCGTGTGAGTGTGTGCGTGAATGTGTTGCGTATATTTTTATTATTTTATTTAGATACAACTTAGATTGTTAAGTATAATAAACTCACCTCTTGTTTAAACTCAGGAAAACCTGTCCTATTGGCTCTTTCACGATCACAAAAAAGATAGAAGATAAAAAACTCACTGAGGTGGTCAGCACGTCCACTGCTAAAAAGGAATAAACTCTGTTGTGGTGAAATAAGATGTAAGACAAGAGGGGAGCCTGGGACCCCTCCTCACCTGGCTGTCACTGAAATCTGGAGGTTCTAGTGACCGTAAACCAACAACAAATGAGAAATTGGAAGTCGGGAAAAACAATTGCTTCTGAGTAAAAACTTTTTTTTTAGAATTAGAATTAGAACATTACAGCGCAGTACAGGCCCTTCGGCCCTCGATGTTGCGCCGACCTGTGAAACCATCTGACCTACACTATTCCATTTTCATCCATATGTCTATCCAATGACCACTTAAATGCCCTTAATGTTGGCGAGTCTACTACTGTTGCAGGCAGGGCATTCCACGCCCCTACTACTCTCTGCGTAAAGAAACTACCTCAAACATCTGTCCTGTATCTATCACCCCTCAACTTAAAGCTATGTCACCTCGTGTTTGCCATCACCATCCGAGGAAAAAGACTCTCACTATCCACCCTATCTAACCCTCTGATTATCTTATATGTCTCTATTAAGTCACCTCTCCTCTTTCCTTCTCTCCAACGAAAACAACCACAAGTCCCTCAGCCTTTCCTCGTAAGACCTTCCTTCCATACAAGGCAACATCCTAGTAAATCTCCTCTGCACCCTTTCCAAAGCTTCCACATCCTTCCTATAATGCAGTGACCAGAACTGCACGCAATACTCCAGGTGCGGTCTCACCAGAATTTTGTACAGCTGCAGCATGACTTCGTGGCTCCGAAACTCGATTCCCCTACTAATAAAAGCTAATACACCATATGCCTTCTTAACAGCCCTATTAACCTGGGTAGCAACTTTCAGGGATTTATGTACCTGGACACCAAGATCTCTCTGCTCATCTACACTACCAAGAATCTTCCCATTAGCCCAGTACTCTGCATTCCTGTTACTCCTTCCAAAGTGAATCACCTCACACTTTTCCGCATTAAACTCAATTTGCCATCTCTCAGCCAAGCTCTGCAGCCTATCTATGTCCCTCTGTACCCTACAACATCCTTCGGCACTATCCACAACTCCACCGACCTTCGTGTCATCCGCAAATTTACTAACCCACCCTTCTACACCCTCATCCAGGTCATTTATAATAATGACAAACAGCAGTGGCCCCAAAACAGATCCTTGCGGTACACCACTAGTAACTAAACTCCAGGATGAACATTTGTCATCAACCACCACCCTCTGTCTTCTTTCAGATAGCCAATTTCTGATCCAAAGCTCTAAATCACCTTCAACCCCATACTTCTGTATTTTCTGCAATAGCCTACCGTGGGGAACCTTACCAAGCGCCTTACTGAAATCCATATACACCCCATCCACTGCTTTACCCTCATCCACCTGTTTGGTCACCTTCTCGAAAAACTCAATAAGGTTTGTGAGGCACGACCTACCCTTCACAAAACCGTGCTGACTATCGCTAATGAACTTATTCTTTTCAAGATGATTATAAATCCTGTCTCTTATAACCTTTTCCAACATTTTACCCACAACCGAAGTAAGGCTCACAGGTCTATAATTACCAGGGCTGTCTCTACTCCCCTTCTTGAACAAGGGGACAACATTTGCTATCCTCCAGTCTTCCGGCACTATTCCTGTCGACAATGACGACATAAAGATCAAGGACAAAGGCTCTGCAATCTCCTCCCTGGCTTCCCAGAGAATCCAAGGATAAATCCCATCTTGCCCAGGGGACTTATCTAGTTTCACACTTTCCAAAATTGCTAACAGATCCTCCTTGTGAACCTCAATCCCATCCAGCCTAGTAGTCTGAATCTCAGTATTCTCTTCGACAACATTTTCTTTCTTTGCTGTAAATACTGACGAAAAATATTCATTTAACACTTCCACTATCTCCTCTGATTCAACACACAACTTCCCACTACTATCCTTGATTGGCCCTAATCTAACTCCAGTCATTCTTTTATTCCTGATATGCCTATTGAAAGCCTTAGGGTTTTCCTTGATCCTATCCACCAATGACTTCTCGTGTCCTCTCCTTGCTCTTCTTAGCTCTCCCTTTAGATCCTTCCTGGCTAGCTTGTAACTCTCAAGCGCCCTAACTGAGCCTTCACGTCTCATCCTAACATAAGCCGCCCTCTTTCTCTTGACAAGCGCTTCAACTTCTTGAGTAAACCACGGCTCCCTCGCTCGACAACTTCCTCCCTCCCTGCCTAGGGAGAAAGATTATCAAGGTGCATAGAACCTGAGTAGTTAAAACTTCATTAGAGGAGAGAAAAGGAAAACAAGCAATTGGTAATGCATTGTCCAGGGTCGAACCCGACACATAACCATCCCAGACAAAACGCCAAAAAAATTAAATCAGTACAGCTGTAACAGACAATGTCAGCTGCAGTAATTCTAAGATTAATGTGTGAATTTGAGAAGTGATTATTGAGAATGAATGTGTATTTCTTTCGTTTTCTTCCCACAATTCTCAAATGAAATGTTCCTATTATCACATTTCTTTCCATGAGCTGTGGCGGTGTCAAGATAACACAATATGCCAAATGAGGAATTTTAATTCATCGATTGCAAACTTACACTCAACTTTTAATAGAATACATCCGACAGTTAACCTTGAAAAAGCTAGCAGCCAAGATGGCCACCGCAATTGGTATCTGAAACATCTTTTCACATTCCAAGGCCTACGACAGGAGACACATGTCTGATGAGCCTGGACCTATATCATTGGCTTGCTCTAGTGATTGAATTACCGAAGATTACATTCATTAACACGGCATACAAGGCTACCCTGACACATTGAATTTCAAAGAGCAAACTCCTCCAAGTATAAATACTGGCATCCTGAACCCTGGGGAGATAGAAGTTTCTAACTGCTTTCATTAGAAAGGTCCAGAGAATGCACTGAGGCAGTCATGAGACCTTCTGTCCATCTATGTGAAAGCTGGGAGATTCCCCTGGACAAAGACAGACAAGCCAGTGATTCAAACTGTGCAGAAGCAGAAGGGCTGTGACCACCCCACCCCCCCTCACCTCTCTCTCTCCGACTCTCTCTCCACCT
This sequence comes from Heterodontus francisci, assembly GCF_036365525.1. Lineage (NCBI taxonomy): Eukaryota > Metazoa > Chordata > Chondrichthyes > Heterodontiformes > Heterodontidae > Heterodontus > Heterodontus francisci. Next base: position 431,296 of record NW_027141410.1, read on the forward strand.
AACATCACAAGTTTGAAAACCACATTCGACTATGGGCCCCTCAAGCCTACAGATTGCTACAGACGGAGTAACCAGGGGAAGAAAGCCACCTACAAGTCTGCCTCAAAGAAAACCCTGAGCAATGTGGACCAGCCACAAACCTCACTTCGACAAGCAAAAGACGTCAAGAATATAACTTCAGCTGGAAGACCCGGAATCGCCCAACATCACAGAATGAGTTTTTTTTTAAAATTTAGTCTGGACTCAAATCCAACCACAAATTTACTTCTCACTCTGTAATCTATTTGTGTGTGTGTGTGATTCTCGTGTGACTGTGTGTGTAACTGTTTGTTGTGTTTTTTAAATGATTTTATTTAGATCGGGTTTATATTGTTAAGTATAATAAACTCACCTCTTCCATGTTTAAACTCAAGAGAACCAGTCCAATCAGTTCCTTCACCATCACACCAAAGGTAAAATGTAAAACCCTCAGTGAGACGTTATTATTGCACTGTTTATAAAGGACAAACACTGTTGCAGTCAAATAAAGAAGAGCCACTCTGACCCCTCCTCACCTGGCCATAACAATTGGCCGGGCTGGGGATGGAGAGAATATGGGGATGAACTCAACTCACCATTAAATAGATACCAGAGGCTGTAAACTTCCTGGTTCAGCCTGAGACAATGGCCAACGAGGGGGATGCTTATCATGGACAGGGAATGGTGCTTGTGACAGGAACTGAAGACAATGCTTTCAGTCTTCTCACGATTTAAATGACAAGAACACTAAATTAGTGAAATATGGTTTATGAATCTAATAGTTGGATACAGAGACTTACCAGGGACACCAATAATAGCGAGGATAGGATAGTAAATAAATTGAATCATCTTCAGAGCATAATAGATCCGCAATTCTAGTGTTATCCAATAATAATCCGCAGTAAGATAGTCAAACCAATAGGATACACTCCTGTCAATTGTTGTAACATTCCAATCTATTGTTCTCAGATTCTGACCCATTGTTGTAACATTCCAATCTATTGCTCTCAGGTTCTGACCCATTGTTGTAACATTCCAATCTATTGCTCTCAGATTCTGACCCATTGTTGTAACATTCCAATCTATTGCTCTCAGATTCTGACCCATTGTTGTAACATTCCAATCTATTGTTCTCCTATTCTGACCCATTGTTGTAACATTCCAACCTATTGTTCAGATTCTGATTTCTCCTCACCATCTCTCTGCAGCCACGGTTCCCTATGAGTTCCGGAGCTGATGCTCCCGCTGACACTTTCAGAAAACACATTGAAAGGAGTCCGGTATTAATAGAAGAGGGAAACCCTCCAGTGACACCATTAGGGTCCATGGAGACTGACATTAATTACAGTCACTGAACAAACTTGTTCAGTTAACCCCTTTCAATACAACACTTTTTGTACCACAATAAAGTAGAACATTTATCCAGTCTGGATGGGAATTATGAGTGTTACAGAGGGAAGAAATGATGGAAATGACAGAGGCACTGGACAAAATCTTTCAGTCCTCCTTGGATATGGGAGTGATGCCAGAGGTCTGGAGGCTTGTCAATGTTACTCCCTGTTTACAAAGGAGAGGTTCGGTAAACCCTGTAAGTATCAGTCTAATGTTGGTGGTTGGAAACTTCTAGAGGTCATAACCCAGCACAAAAATATATCTTGCTTGTAATACAACGGTTAATACATGACAAGCAGCACGGAAAGGTTAATGAAATATCATTCCTGATTATCTTGATCAAGTTCGTTGAGGATGTAACTGTGAGTGTTTCACGTAATATAATCATAGAAAGTTTAAGATACAGAAAGAGGCCACTTGTCCCATTGTGTCTGCAGCGGCCGAAAAATGATCCACCTATTCTAATCCCACCTTCCAGCATTTGATCCACAGCCCTGCAGATAATGACAGTTGAGGTGAACATCCAGATTCCTTTTCACTGAGTGGAGGGATTCTGCTTCAACTATCCTTTCAGGCAGTAATTTCTGGACTCTCACTGTAAACAGGGGATGCAGTACTGAACCCTGTGGAACGCCACTGTAAACAGTCCTCCGGTCAGTAAAATACCTGTCAACAACTACCCTTTAATAAAAACAAGAAATGCTGGACATACTCAGCAGGTCTGGCAGCATCTGTGGAGAGAGAAGCAGAGTTAACGTGACGGGTCCGTGACCCTTCATCACTGATCTGAAAACTTAACTCTGCTTCTCCCTCCACAGATGTTGCCAGACCTGCTGAGTATTTCCAGCATTTATTGTTCTTACTTCAGATTTCCAGCTTCCGCAGTATTTTGCTTTTATTATAACAATGACCCTTTGTTTCCTGCCACTGATCAATTTTGTATTTTTGGGTGGACAAGTTTCTCCTCAACTCCCCGCTGATCCTTCTACCAAGCACTTTAAGTCACTGCCCCTTAGTCACTGATCTCTCTGCTAAGGTGAATAGAGTCGTCACCTCCCCTCTATCCAAGCCCCTCAAAATTATGTCCATTTCAATCAGATCTCCCTTCAGACTTCTCTGTTCCAAGTAGAACAACCCCAGCCTATCCAATCTTGCTTCATAGCTGCATTTTTCCAGTCCTGGCAAACATCCTTGTCAATCTCCTCTGTACCCTCTCTAGTGCAATTACATCCTTTGTGTAATGAGGTGACCAGAACCGCACACAGTACTCAGGTTGTGACCTAACCAATGATTTATACAGTTCCAGCATAACCTCCCTGCTCTTGTATTCTATACCTCAGCTAATAAAGGAAAGGATTCCATATGCCTTCTTAACCAACTATCGACCCGACCTGCTACCTTCAGGACATCAGTGGACATTGACTCCAAGGTCCCTCACTTCCTCTACACTTCTCAGCATTTTCCTATTAATCGTCTATCCATTTGCATTGTTTGACCTCAATTACATCATCTCATACTTAACCGGTTGAATTCCATTTGACACTTTTCTGCCATCAATATCTTCCTGCAGCCTACAGCTATCCTCCTCGCTATCTACCACATGGCTAATTTGTGTGCCATCTGCACACATCTTGATCATGCCCCCTACATTTACGTTCAAATCGTTAATATGTACTACAAAAAGCAGGGGACCCAGTACTGAGCCCCATGGAACGTCACTGGAAACAGACCACAAGTCAGTAAAACACCCGTCAACAATCACCCTTTGTTTCCTGCCAATGAGCCAATTTTGTATCCAGCTTGCTGCATTTCCCTGGATTCCATGGGATTTTATTTTTTTAACTAGTATGCCACATGGGATCTTGTCAAAAGCCTTGCCAAAATCCACGGAGACCATATCATCTGCACTACCCTCATCTATCATCCTTGCTACTTCGTTGATAAATTCTATCAAGTTGGTCAAACAATATCTTCCCTTATCAAATTCATGCTGACTGTCCTTGATTGACCTGAGCCTTTCTAAGTGACAGTTTATCCTGTCTCTCAGAATAGATTCCAATCTTTTTCCCACTATTGAGTTTACACTGACTGGCCTGCAAATATTTGGTCTATCCCTTGCTCCATTTTGAAGATGTGCAATGTTAACAGTACTCCAATCCTCTGGCACTACACCTGCATCCAGTGAGGACTGGAAAATGATGGTCAGACCCTCTGCTGTTTCCTCTCTCACTTCATTTGACAGCCTAGGATACATTTCATCAGGCCCTGGTGATTTATCAACTTTCAAGGATGCTAATCCCATTAATACTTCCTCTCTCCCGATGAATATCACATCCAATAATTCACACTCCTCCTCCTTAACCACAATACCTGCATCGCAATCACCCCCCCCCCCCCCCCTTTGTTCAGACAGATACAAAATACTTATTAAGAACCTTGGCAACATCTTCCGCCCCTACTCATGTATATCCACTTATGTATATAGATTTTCAGAAGGCCTGTGATAAAATGACATTTCATAGACTTGTTATGACATGGATTAATGTGACAGTGATGATGTGGATATGACACTGACTCAGGGACAGAAAGCAGCGAGAAGTGGTGAACAGTCTTTGTTCAGACTGGAGGTGGAGGGGAGTATACAGTGCTGTTTCTCAGGGATCGGTTCACTCCGCATGATCTCAAGAAGCTACTGAAGGCACTGGATACTGCAAAGGCTATGAGCCTGCACAATATTCCGGAAATAGTACTGAATACCTGTGCTGCAGAACTTCCATTCCCCCATCAAGCTGTTCCAGTACAGCTACAACATTGGCCTCTATCCTGCAATGTGGAAAATTGCCCAGGTATGTCCTGTAGACAAAAAGCAGGACAAGTCCAACCCGGCCAATTACCGCCCCATCAGCCTCCTCTCAATCATCAGCAAAGTGATGGAAGGTGTCATCGACACTGCCATCAAGCGGCACTTGCTTAGCAATAACCTGCTCAGTGACGCTCAGTTTGGGTTCCGCCAGGGTTACAAAGCTCCTGACCTCATTACAGCCTTGGTGCAAACATGGACAAAGGAGCTGAACTCAATAGGTGAGGTATGAGTGACTGCCCTTGACACCAAGGCAGCATTTGACTGAGTATGGCATCAAGGAGCCCGAGCAAAAATGGAGTCAGTGGGTATCAGGGGGGAAACTTTCTGCTGGTTAGAGTCATACCTGGCACAAAGGAAGATGGTTGTGGTTGTTGCAGGTCAATCAGCTCAGCTCCAATAAATCACCGCAAGAGTTCCTCAGGGTAGTGTCTTAGGCCTAATTATCGACAGATGCTTCATCAGTTACATTCTTTCAATCATAAGGTCAGAAGTGGGGATGTTCGCTGATGATTGTACAATTTTCATGACCAATCGTGACTCCAAAGTACTGAAGCAGTCCGTGCAGAAATGCAGCAAGACTTGGACAATATCATGGCTTGGGCTGATAATTGACAAGTATCATTCGCACTGCACTAGTGCCAGGCAATGACCATCTCCGACAAGTGATAATCTAATCATCTCCGTTGACATTCAATGACATTACCATCGCTGAATCCCCTCTATCAACATCCCAGGGGCTACCATTTACCAGAAATTGGCTAGCTGAAAGAAGACGGAGGGTGGTGGTTGATGGCAAATGTTCATCCTGGAGTTTAGTTACTAGTGGTGTACCGCAAGGATCTGTTATGGGGCCACTGCTGTTTGTCATTTTTATAAATGATCTGGATGAGGGTGTAGAAGGGTGGGTTAGTAAATTTGCGGAGGACACGAAGGTCGGCGGAGTTGTGGATAGTGCCGAAGGATGTTGTAGGGTACAGAGGGACATAGATAGGCTGCAGAGCTGGGCTGAGAGATGTAAAATGCAGTTTAATGCGGAAAAGTGTGAGTTGATTCACTTTGGAAGGAGGAACAGGAATGCAGAGTACTGGGCTAATGGGAAGATTCTTGGTAGTGTAGATGAGCAGAGAGATCTTGGTGTCTCTCTGGGGGGGGGGGGGTACATAAATCCCTGAAAGATGCCATCCAGGTTATTAGGGCTGTTAAGAAGGCATATGGTGTGTTAGCTTTTATTAGTAGGGGAATCGAGTTTCGGAGCCACGAGGTCATGCTGCAGCTGTACAAAATTCTGGTGCGGCCGCACCTGGAGCATTGCGTGCAGTTCTGGTCACCACATTATAGGAAGGATGTGGAAGCTTTGGAAAGGGTGCAGAGGAGATTTACTAGGATGTTGCCTGGTATGGAAGGAAGGTCATACGAGGAAAGGCTGAGGGACTTGAGGTTGTATTCGTTGGAGAGAAGGAGGAGGAAAGGTGACTTAATAGAGACATATAAGATAACCAGAGGGTTAGAAAGGGTGGATAGTGAGAGTCTTTTTCCTCGGATGGTGATGGCAAACACGAGGTGACATAGCTTTAAGTTGAGGGATGATAGATATAGGACAAATGTCAGAGGTAGTTTCTTTACTCAGAGATTAGTAAGGGCGTGGAATGCCCTGCCTGCAACAGTAGTGGACTCGCCAACTTTAAGGGCATTTAAGTGGTCATTGGATAGACATATGGATGAAAACGGAATAGTTTAGGTCAGATGGTTTCACAGGTCGGCGCAACATCGAGGGCCAAAGGGCGTGTACTGCGCTGTAATGTTCTATGTTCTATAGAAACTGAACAGGAATAGCGCTATAAATACCATGGCTAAAAGAGCAGGTGACAAGCGAGGAATCCTGAGGCGAGTAACTCACCTCCTGACTCCCCAAAGCCAGTCCACCATCTACAAGGCACAAGTTAGGAGTGAGATGGAATTCTCTCTGCTTGTCTGGATGGCTGCAGCTCTAACAACACTCAAGAAGCCCGGCACCATCCAGGACAAGGCATCACACGATATTTTGGCAGTTTCATTTTTGCAGCGGCGACAGGGAGAGCGAGGTGGCAGCTGGGTAAGTAATTCCTATATATTTGGGCAGCAGTTGTGCTGAAGGAGGGCACTATGGAGGACTCGAGCAGTGAGGCAATATGGGCAGAACTCAGAAATAGGAAGGGTGCGGTAATAATGTTGGGGCTGTACTGCAGGCCTCCCAACAACGAGCGTGAGATAGAGGTACAAATATGTAAACAGCTTATGGAAAGATGTAGGAGCAACAGGGTGGTGGTGATAGGAGATTTTAATTTTCCCAACATTGACTGGGATTCACTTTGTGTTAGAGGTCCAGATGGAGCAGAATTTGTATGGAGCATCCAGGAGGGTTTTCCAGAGCAGTATGTAAATAGTCCAACTCGGGAAGGGGCCACACTGGACCTGGTGTTGGGGAATGAGCCCGGCCAGGTGGTTGAAGTTTCAGTAGGGGACTACTTTGGGAATAGTGATCACAATTCCGTAAGTTTTAGAATACTCATGGACAAAGACGAGAGTGGTCCCAATGGAAGAGTACGAAATTGGGGGAAGGCCAACTATACCAAAATTCGGCAGGAGCTGGGGAATGTAGATTGGGAGCAGCTGTTTGAAGGTAAATCCACATTTGATATGTGGGCGGCTTTTAAAGAGAGGTTGATTAGCGTGCAGGAGAGACATGTTCCTGTGAAAATGAGGGATAGAAATGGCAAGATTAGGGAACCATGGATGACAGGTGAAATTGTGAGACTAGCTAAGAGGAAAAAGGAAGCATACATAAGGTCTAGGAGGCTGAAGAAAGACGAAGCTTTGAAAGAATATCGGGAATGTCGGACCAATCTGAAATGAGGAATTAAGAGGGCTAAAAGGGGTCATGAAATATCTTTAGCAAACAGGGTTATGGAAAATCCCAAAGCCTTTCATTCATATATAAGGAGCAAGAGGGTAACTAGACAAAGGATTGGCCCACTCAAGGACAAAAGAGGAAAGTTATGCGTGGGTCAGAGAAAATGGGTGAGATTCTAAACGAGTACTTTGCATCGGTATTCACCGAGGAGAGGGACATGACGGATGTTGAGGTTAGGAACAGATGTTTGATTACTCTAGGTCAAGTCGGCATAAGGACGGAGGAAGTGATGGGTATTCTAAAAGGCATTAAGGTGGATAAGTCCAAAGTTCCGGATGGGATCTATCCCAGGTTACTGTGGGAAGCGAGAGAGGAAATAGCTGGGGCCTTAACAGATATCTTTACAGCATCCTTAAACATGGGTGAGGTCCCAGAGAACTGGAGAATTGCTAATGTTGTCCCCTTGTTTAAGAAGGGTAGCAGGGAAAATCCAGGTAATTATAGACCGGTGAGCCTGACGTCAGTGGTAGGGAAGCTGCTGGAGAAGATACTGAGGGATAGGATCTATTCCCATTTGGAAGAAAATGGGCTTATCAGTGATAGGCAACATGGTTTTGTGCAGGGAAGGTCATGTCTTACCAACTTAATAGAATTCTATGAGGAAGTGACAAAGTTGATTGATGAGGGAAGGGCTGTAGATGTCATATACATGGACTTCAGTAAGGCGTTTGATAAGGTTCCCCATGGCAGGCTGATGGAGAAAGTGAAGGCGCATGGGATCCATGGTGTACTAGCTAGATGGATAAAGAACTGGCTGGGCAACAGGAGACAGAGAGTAGCAGTGGAAGGGAGTTTCTCAAAATGGAGATGTATGACCAGTGGTGTTCCACAGGGATCCGTGCTGGGACCACTGTTGTTTGTGATATACATAAATGATTTGGAGGAAAGTATAGGTGGTCTGATTAGCAAGTTTGCAGATGACACTAAGATTGGTGGAGTAGCAGGTAGTGAAGGGGACTGTCAGAGAATACAGCAGAATATAGAGAGATTGCAGAGTTGGGCAGAGAAATGGCAGATGGAGTTCAATCAGGGCAAATGCGAGGTGATGCATTTTGGAAGTTCCAATTCAAGAGTGAACTATACAGTAAATGGAAAAGTCCTGGGGAAAATTGATGTCCAGAGAGATTTGGGTGTTCAGGTCCGTTGTTCCCTGAAGGTGGCAACGCAGGTCAATAGAGTGGTCAGAAGGCATACGGCATGCTTTCCTTCATCGGACGGGGCATTGAGTACAAGAGTTGGCAGGTCATGTTACAGTTGTATAAGACTTTGGTTCGGCCACATTTGGAATACTGCGTGCAGTTCTGGTCGCCACATTACCAAAAGGATGTTGATGCTTTGGAGAGGGTGCAGAGGAGGTTCACCAGGATGTGCCTGGTATTGAGGGCGCCAGCTATGAAGAGAGGATGAGTAGATTAGGATTATTCTCATTAGAAAGACGGAGGTTGAGGGGGGACCTGATTGAGGTGTACAAAATCATGAGAGGTATAGACAGGGTGGATAGCAAGAAGCTTTTTCCCAGAGTGGGGGATTCAATTACTCGGGGTCATGAGTTCAAAGTGAGAGGCGATAAGTTTAGGGGGATATGCGTGGAATGTTCTTTATGCAGAGGGTGGTGGGTGCCTGGAACGCATTGCCAGTGGAGGTGGTAGACGCAGGCACGATAGTGACTTTTAAGATGTATCTAGACAGATACATGAATGGGCAGGAAGCAAAGAGATACAGACCCTTAGAAAATAGGTGACATGTTTAGATAGAGGAAATGGATCGGCGCAGGCTTGGAGGGCCGAAGGGCCTGTTCCTGTGCTGTAATTTTCTTTGTTCTTGCTTCTTTGATTGGCACCCCATCCACAACATTCACTCCCATCACCACAAACGTATAGTTGCAGCAGTGTATACCATCTACAAGATGCACTGCAGCAACGCACCAAGGCTCCTTCGACAGCACCTTCGAAACACACAACCTCTACCACATAGAAGGGCAAGGGCAGCAGATGTATGGAAACACCACCACCTGCAAGTTCCCCTCCAAGCCACACACCATGCTGATTTGAAACTATCTTGCAGTTCCTTCACTGTCGCTGGGTCAAAATACTGGAACTTCCTTCCTAACAGCACTGTGGGTGTACCTACCCCACGTGGACTGCAGTGTTTCAAGAAGGCACCTCACCACCACCTTCTCAAGGGTAATTCGGGATGGGCAATAAATGCTGGCCTGGCCAGCGTTGTCCACATCCCATGAATGCATAAAAAAAATTATGCCAGAGAACTGGAGGGCTGTAAATGTTACACCCTGTTTAAAAAAGGGGAGGTTCGATAAGCCCTGTAACTATCAGTCTGATGTTGATTCTTGGAAAATTCTGGAGGCCATAACCCAGCACAAAAATATTTCTTGCTTGTAAAATCATATCTTAATAAATGACAAGCAGCACGGATAGCTTCATGGAAAATCATTTCTGATCATCTTGATAGTTTGTTGACATAATTGTAAGTTTTAACGAGGATAGCGTGATTCGTGTTTTAGAGTCATAGAATCGTTGAAAATTTAAGACACAGAAAGCGACCACTTGGCCCATCGTGTCTGTGCCATCCGAAAAGTTATCCACCAATTCTAATCCCACCCTCCAACAGTTAATCCATAGGCCTGCAGATTATGACACTTGAGGTGCACATCCAGGCTCTTTTTGGATGAGTAGAGGGTTTCTGCTTCAACCATGTTTTCAGGAAGTGTGTTCCAGACCCTCACTAAAAGCAAGGGACCCAGTACCAGGCCCTGTGGAAAACCACGGGAACGTCCTCCAGTCAATACCCGTCAACAATTACCCTTTGTTTCCTGTCACTGAGACAATTTTGTATTTCTGGGTGAACATGTTTTTCCTCAACTCCCTTCTGAAAGTTCTACCAATCACTTTAAATCTATGTCCCCTAGTCACTGACCTTTCTGCTAAGGTAAATAGAGCCTTCACCTCCACTCTATCCAGGCTCCACAAAATTTTGTTCAGTTCAATCAGATCTCCCCTCAGCCTTCTCTGTTCCATGGAGAACAACCCCAGCCTATCCAATCTTTACTCATAGCTGCATTTTTCCAGTCCGAGCAACATCCTCATAAATCTCCTCTATACCCTCTCGTGCAATTACTTCCTTTCTGTAATGTGGTTACGAGAACTGCACAAAATATTCAAGATGTGGCCTAATCAATGATTTATACAGTTCCAGCATAACCTCCCTGCTCTTACATTCTATACCTCAGCTAAAAAGGGAAATGATTCCATATGCCTTCTTAACTGCCTTATTGACCTATCCTGCTGTCTTCAGGGATCTGTGGGCATTCACTCCAAAGTCCCTTACTTGCTGTACACTTCTCAGTATTGTCCTAGTAATCGTGTATTCCTTTGCTTGCTTGAGCTCCTCACACTTATCCGGGTCGAATCCCATTTTGCTGCCCATGTGACCAGACCGTCAATATCTTCCTGCAGCCTTCTCGCTGTCGACCACATGGCCAATCTTTGTGTCGTCTGCAAAAGTCTTGATCATACCCCCTACATTTACGTCTAAATCTTTACTATAGACCACAAAAAGCAGGGGACCCATTACTGCGCCCTGTGGAATGACACTGGAGGCAGTCCTCAAGTCGCAAAAATACTTGTCAATAATTACCCTTTGTTTCCTGCCACTGAGCCAATTTTGTATCCGCTTTGCTGCATTTCTCTGGATGCCATTGGCTTTTATTTTTTGAACCAGTCTCTCATGTGGGACCTTGTCAGAGGCCTTGCTAAAATCCATGAAGACCACATCAACTGCACTACCCTCATCTATATTCCTTGTAACATCTTCAAAAAATTCGATCAATTTGGTCAAACAAGAGCGTCCCTTAACACATCCATGCCGACTATCTTTGATAAACCTGTGCCTCTCTAAGTGACAGTTTATCCTGTCTCTCAGAATAGATTACAATAATTTGCCCACTACTGAGTTTAGACTCACTGGCCTGTAATTATTCAGACTATCCTTCGCTCCCTTTTTAAACAGAGGTACAATGTTAGCAATTCTCCAATATTCCAGCACCACAACTGTATCTAGTGAGGATTGGAAAATGATGGTGGGCAGACCCTCTGCTATTTCTTCTCTTGCTTCTTCGAACAGCCTGGGGTACATTTCAACCGGCTCTGGTGATTGTTCAACTTTCAAGGATGCTAATCCCATTAATACTTCCTCTCTCCCTATGTTTATCACATCCAATGATTCACACTCCTCCTCCTTAACGACAATATCTAAATCCCCCCTCTTTTCTGAAGACATACACAAAGTGCTCAATAAAGAACCATACCAATATCTTCCACCCTTATACAAAGGTTACCTTTCTGATCTGTTATGGGTCCTACTCTCCCCTTAGTTATCCTCTTACTCGTAATGTCTTGAGAAAACATCTTTGGGTTCACCTTCATTTTGCTTGCCAATATTATTTCATTCCCTCTCTTTCCTTTCCTAATTTCCTTTTTGATTTGACCCCTCCACTTTCTAAACTCCTCTCAACTTTCTGTTGTATTGAGTTCTCAGTGTCGGATATATGCTTTCCTTTTCTGTCTTGTCCTACCCTGCCGGCACCTTGACATCCATGGGACTCGAGATTTGGCCGACTCACCCTTTTGCTTTGTGGGAACATGTTTATCCTGAACCTCTTCAATCCCCCCTTTGAATGTCTCCCACTGCTCTGAGACTGAATTACCTTCAAGCAGCTGTTTCCAGTCCACTTTCGCTCCACAGTTTAGTAATATCAGCCTTGCCCCATTGAGAACTCTAACTGCTGATATATCTCTTGTCCTGTACCATAATTATGTTAAAACTAACTGAATTATGATCATTCCCACCAAAATGCTCTCCCACTGCTACTCCTTCCACCTGCCCATCTTCATTTCCTAAAACAATGTCTAAATGCACCCTCTCTTGTTGGACTTGTTATATCCTGGTCAGAAACGTTCTCCTGAATGCACCCCAAGATTTCTGCTCCCTCAATTCTTTTCATACTAAAATTATCCCAGTTAATATTGGGGTAATTAAAGTCCCCTACTATTACTGCCCTATTGTTCTTGCACTTCTCAGAGTCTTGCCTACATATCCGATCTTCTATCTCCCTCTAACTATTTGGCTGTCGAGATAACACTCCCAGCAGTGTGATTGTCCCTTTTTGGTTCCTTAGCTCAATCCATATGGTCTCACTTGATGAACCTCCAACATATCATCCCTCCTCACAGCTGCAATAGATACCTTGACCACAATTGTCACTCCTCCTGCTTTCTTATCACCTTCCCTATCGCGTCTGAAAACCCTGTAACCAGGAACGTTGAGCTGCCATTCCTGTCCCTCCTTAAGCCATGTTTCTGTAATAGCTATGATATCATACTACCACGTGTCTATCTGTGCCCTCAGCTCATCTGCTTTATTTGCTATTCCCCTTGCATTGAAATAGATACCCTTGAGCACTGCTAAGCTCTTCATCTTTATTTTATAACCTTTGTTTCCTCTGTCTTCCAGACTCCTCCATTAATTTTCCGCCTTCCATTTTCATTTCTGAATTTGCCCCACCCTCAGGTCCCCATCCCTCTACCAAACTAGTTTAAACCCTCCCCAACAGTACTCGCAAAACATTCCGCAAGGAACCCAGTCCCGGCTCTGTTCAGGTGCAAATCATCCGGCCTATGCAGGACCCATCTCGCCCAGAGCCTTTCCCAGTGTCCCAGGAATATGAAGCCCTCCTTTCTGCACCATATTTCCAGACAAACATCCAGCTGTCTTCTCTTTCTATTTCTGTGTTCAGTTGTGCATGGCATTGGGAGTAATCTGGAGATTGCTACTTTTGACGTCCTGCTTGTCAATTTCTTCCCTTGCTTCCTAAATTCTGACCACAGAACAACATTCCTCTTTCTACCTATGTCGTTGGTTCCAATGTGAACCACGACTTCTGGCTGTTCCCCTTCACCTTCAGGATGCTTTGCTGTCGCTCAGTGACATCCTTGACCCTGGCAACAGGGAGGCAACACACCATCCTGGATTCACGTCTGTGGCCACAGAAACGCCTGTCTGTTCCCCTGACTATTGAACCACCGATCACTCTGGCTCTTTCAGTCATCCCTGTATCCCACTCTACAGCTGAGCCACCCGTGGTGCCATGGACTTGGCTCTGGCTGTACTCCCCAGGTGAAGCATCACTTTCCTCAGTATTTAGAACTGAATACCTGTTGGAGAGTGAGATGCACTCAGGGATCTCCTGCACTACTTGCCTGAATCTTTTTGACTGTCTGGTGATCATCCATTCCCTCTCTCCCTGCATACTCTTAAGCAGAGGGGTGACCACATCTATAAACATGCTAAAGCTGAATAAACTGGTATATGAGAAGGAAGAATGTGCAGGGGTACGGGGAAAAGGCAGGGAATGGGATTAGGTGAATTGCTCATGCGGAGAGCCGGTGCAGACACGACGGGCTGAATAATTCCTTTTGTGCGGTAATAACACTGTAATGGGGCGTCTCAGATGGGTATAACGGTGGAGAATGGGGGATCCATGGTGGGAAAGGGAAGTTGTCCTATGGGAACCGAAATCTTAGCAAGAATTGTCCGGGTCAAGGGCATCCAGGAAATATCCTCCCTGCTTCATCCAGCTCCTTAAGTGTCCTCAGAATTCCTGGTGCCAATGACTGTGTCCTCATTATGTTGATGATATGAAGGGTGCAGCAGAACACCATGAACTTGGACACCTGATCCAGTGTGTAGTGGAGGGCTCCTCCCAAGCGGTTCAGACATCGTAAGCATTGCTTCATCACACCTATGGTCTATTCCACCATGTTCCTGGTGACCCCATTGCCCACGTTATACACAAGTTAATTGTGTGATGTTGGTTGGAGGTGGGAGGTGGTTTGGGGGAGTAGAAACATGAGCTGTGTCCAGATGGCGTTTCCTTTGTCTCCGAGGGGCCCGGTGCCCGAAGTGTTGGGACCGGCTGACTGCTTCAGAATGAAGGTATGGTGGCTGCTGACAGGATAGTGGACATTCACCAATATGATGTACTGGGCATGCTCTCACACCAACTGTACATTAATGAAGTGAGAGTTCTTTCAGTTCCTGTGACTCTCCCTATTGAACTGGGGGAACGGAAGAGCAACCTACACCATCAGGAATCCCGCTATCCTGACAAAGCCACGGGATCTCTCATCCTGCTTCTACCTGCTGATGGAGAAAATGATGACATAGATGGTCACCCTCACCTCCCAGAATTATCAATGGACAACACACAGGCCTAGTAACTACTGGTCAGTTAGTGTAACATCAGTGGTGAGTAAGGTTTTAGAAACAATAATATGGGAAAAAGGACACACGGAGAGGTTTGAGTTATTTAAGGATTGTCATCACGGATTTCTAAAAGGCAGATTATGCTTGATGAACTAATTGAATTTATTTCGATGATCAGAGAAGGTTGATGAAGGGAATGTGGTGGATGTTGTCTACATGGATTTTATGAAAGTATTTGATGAAGAACCAAACAAAAGCTTTGTTAACAAAATTGAAGCTCATGGAATAGCATGCAATTGGATCAAAAATTGTCCAAAGGACAGCAAAAAGAGTCTTGTGTTAAATGGTTGTTTTTCAGACTGGAGGATGGTAGACAGTGATGTTCCCAAGGGTCAGTGCTAGGAATACTAATTTATTTAATTATTTTTGCTGTATATAAATGACATGGATCTTGGAAAACAGAGTAGAATTTCAAAATTATCCGAAGATACCAAACTTGGAGGAGTGGTAAGCAGTGAAGATGATACAAACTGCCTTTAACTGGATCTAGATAGGGTAGCAGAATGGACAGAGAAGTGGCAGGTAGAATTTAATAAAGAGGAGTGTGAGCTGATGCATTTGGACAGAAGGAATAGGAAGGCAATATAGACTTAATGGCACGGCTCTAACGTTTCTGCAGGAACAGAAAGATCTGGGGCTCCAAATGCATTTATCTAGGCAGGACCTATTAGGAGAGTGTTTAGCAAAACGTATCGACCACACTTGGAATATTGTGTTCAGTTCTGGTGGCCTCATTATAGGAAGGATGTGGCAGCTTTCGAGAGGGTGCAGAGGAGATTTAATAGGATGCTCCCTGGACTGGCGGGCATGCCCTACGAAGAAAGATTGAGGGAGCTAGGGCTTTTCTCATTGGAGCGAAGAGGGATGAGAGGTAACTTGATAGAGGGGTGCAAGATGATGAGAGGCACAGATAGAGTGGATAGCCAGAGCCTATTTCCCAGGGCTGAAAGGGCTATCACCAGGGAGCATAATTTTAAGGTGATTGGAGGAAGGTTTCGGGGAGATGTCAGAGGTAAGTTCTTTACACTGAGAGTGGTGGGTGTGATGAATGCGCTGCCAGCGGTGGTAGTAGATGCAGATAAATTAGGGGCATTTAAGCGACTCTTGGATTTCTTTTGGGCCTCCTTATCTCGAGAGACAATGGATACGCGCCTGGAGGTGGTCAGTGGTTTGTGAAGCAGCGCCTGGAGTGGCTATAAAGGCTAATTCTGGAGTGACAGGCTCTTCCACAGGTGCTGCAGAGAAATTTGTTTGTTGGGGCTGTTGCACAGTTGGCTCTCCCCTTGCGCCTCTGTCTTTTTTCCTGCCAACTACTAAGTCTCTTCGACTCGCCACAATTTAGCCCTGTCTTTATGGCTGCGCGCCAGCTCTGGCGAATGCTGGCAACTGACTCCCACGACTTGTGATCAATGTCACACGATTTCATGTCACGTTTGCAGACGTCTTTATAACGGAGAAATGGACGGCCGGTGGGTCTGATACCAGTGGCGAGCTCGCTGTACAATGTGTCTTTGGGGATCCTGCCATCTTCCATGCGGCTCACATGGCCAAGCCATCTCAAGCGCCGCTGACTCAGTAGTGTGTATAAGCTGGGGGTGTTGGCCGCTTCAAGGACTTCTGTGTTGGAGATATAGTCCTGCCACCTGATGCCAAGTATTCTCCGAAGGCAGCGAAGATGGAATGAATTGAGACGTCGCTCTTGGCTGGCATACGTTGTCCAGGCCTCGCTGCCGTAGAGCAAGGTACTGAGGACACAGGCCTGATACACTCGGACTTTTGTGTTCCGTGTCAGTGCGCCATTTTCCCACACTCTCTTGGCCAGTCTGGACATAGCAGTGGAAGCCTTACCCATGCGCTTGTTGATTTCTGCATCTAGAGACAGGTTACTGGTGATAGTTGAGCCCAGGTAGGTGAACTCTTGAACCACTTCCAGAGCGTGGTCGCCAATATTGATGGATGGAGCATTTCTGACATCCTGCCCCATGATGTTCGTTTTCTTGAGGCTGATGGTTAGGCCAAATTCATTGCAGGCAGACGCAAACCTGTCGATGAGACTCTGCAGGCATTCTTCAGTGTGAGATGTTAAAGCAGCATCGTCAGCAAAGAGGAGTTCTCTGATGAGGACTTTCCGTACTTTGGACTTCGCTCTTAGACGGGCAAGGTTGAACAACCTGCCCCCTGATCTTGTGTGGAGGAAAATTCCTTCTTCAGAGGATTTGAACGCATGTGAAAGCAGCAGGGAGAAGAAAATCCCAAAAAGTGTGGGTGCGAGAACACAGCCCTGTTTCACACCACTCAGGATAGGAAAGGGCTCTGATGAGGAGCCACCATGTTGAATTGTGCCTTTCATATTGTCATGGAATGAGGTGATGATACTTAGTAGCTTTGGTGGACATCCGATCTTTTCTAGTAGTCTGAAGAGACCACGTCTGCTGACGAGGTCAAAGGCTTTGGTGAGATCAATGAAAGCAATGTAGAGGGGCATCTGTTGTTCACGGCATTTCTCCTGTATCTGACGAAGGGAGAACAGCATGTCAATAGTCGATCTCTCTGCACGAAAGCCACACTGTGCCTCAGGGTAGACGCGCTCGGCCAGCTTCTGGAGCCTGTTCAGAGCGACTCGAGCAAAGACTTTCCCCACTATGCTGAGCAGGGAGATTCCACGGTAGTTGTTGCAGTCACCGCGGTCACCTTTGTTTTTATAGAGGGTGATGATGTTGGCATCGTGCATGTCCTTGGGTACTGCTCCCTCGTCCCAGCACAGGCATAGCAGTTCATGTAGTGCTGAGAGTATAGCAGGCTTGGCACTCTTGATTATTTCAGGGGTAATGCTGTCCTTCCCAGGGGCTTTTCCGCTGGCTAGGGAATCAATGGCATCACTGAGTTCCGATTTGGTTGGCTGTATGTCCAGCTCATCCATGACTGGTATCATCCATGATAGGTACATGGATTATAGTAGAATGACGGGTAGGCAGTTAGTTTGATCTTAGAGTAGGGTAAAGGTTCGGCACAACATCGTGGGCCGAAGGGCCTGTACTGTGCTGTACTGTTCTATGCTCTATGTTCTATCTTGGGATTTATCATGAGAGACAAAGATACAAAATAAGGGAAGTTATGCAGAACCTTCATAAAGCTTTGGTTAGGCCCCAACTAGAGAACTGTGTCCAGTTCTGGTCA
Source organism: Heterodontus francisci (assembly GCF_036365525.1). Taxonomy (NCBI): domain Eukaryota; kingdom Metazoa; phylum Chordata; class Chondrichthyes; order Heterodontiformes; family Heterodontidae; genus Heterodontus; species Heterodontus francisci. The sequence continues at coordinate 449,037 of NW_027141410.1, forward strand.
CCACACTTTAGGACCGATGTGAAGGTCCTTGAGAGGGTGCAGAGGAGATTTAACAGAATGGTTCCATGGATGGCGGGGTTTTAGTTACAAGGTTAGTTTGGAGAAGATGGAGTTGTTCTCCCTGGAATAAAGGAGATTGAGAGAGATTTGATAGAGGTGTACAAGATTATGCTAGGCTTAGATAAGAAAGACAAGGAAAAACTGTTCCCATTAACTGATGAAACAAGGCATAGGGGACACAGATGGAAGGTTTGGGTAAGAGATGCAGGGGGGAAATGAGGAAGAACTTTTTTACACAGTTGATGTTAATGAGCTGGAACTCACTGCCCAGGAGGGTGGTGGAAGCCGAGACAATCAATGATTTCAAAAGGAAACTGGTTGGATACCTGAAGGAAATGAACTTGCAGGGATACGGGGATTGAGCGGGGGAATGGGACTGACTGGATTGTTCCAAACAGAGCTGGCATGGAGGGATCGAATGGCCTCCTTCTGTGTTGTAAATCACTCTATGACCCTATTGCTCTCTATGACTGTATGTTGGATATGTCTCTGGCTCCTACCGGGAAAGATCCAGATACATAGAGTTTCAATGAAGCTGTGACCTTAACAGCCACTGACAGCTCCGTCCTCACCCTGGTGAGAGGCTCCAGGTCGTGTTACATGAGGTGGCACAGCTCTGTGACCACCTCCTTATTGAATCAGAGTCACCTCACACACTGCTCCTGGGTTAGGTGTAGGTAGGAAAATTGCTCTTGGAAAACCCGGGGTGGGTCGGGCAACGCCCCCTCCACCTCCCTCTTTACAGAGCTTCCCATCTCTGCAGTCTCTGCTCCATGTGTTGGTCATGTTACAGACCCAGAGACACTGTAACTACAGTCCCCATACCTCGTGCAGTGTTGGGTCACCAAATATTCTGCCCTCCCTGAATGTCTGCAGCAGCTCACAACACAACCTCCAGAAAACTTTTCGTTCCTTTTTCATTTAACTAAGTTAAGCATAAGATTAAAAATGGCAGGAGATCTTAGACCCGTGTCATGCTCCTCTTGCTCAATGTGGGAGCTCAGGGACATGGCTGATGTCCCTGACTCCTTCACGTGCAGGAAGTGTGTCCAACTGCAGCTCTTGTTAGACCGCATGACGGCTCTTGAGCTGCGGATGGACTCACTTTGGAGCATGCGCGCTGCTGAGGAGGTCGTGGATAGCACGTTTAGTGAATTGGTCACACCGCAGATTAGGATTGCTGAGGGAGAAAGGGAATGGGTGACCAAAAGGCAGAGAACGAGCAGGAAGGCAGCGCAGGAGTCCCCTGCGGTCATCTCCCTCCAAAACAAGTATACCGTTTTGGATACTGTTGAGGGAGATGGCTCACCAGGGGAAGGCAGCAGTAGCCAGGTTCATGGCACCGTGGCTGGCTCTGCTGTTCAGAAGGGAGTGAAAAAGAGTGGAAGGGCTATAGTCGTAGGGGATTCGATTGTAAGGGGAGTAGATAGGCGGTTCTGTGGTCGAAGACGAGGCTCCTGAATGGTATGTTGCCTCCCAGGTGCACGGGTCAGGGATGTCTCAGATCGGCTGCAGAACATTCTAAAGGGGGAGGGTGAAGAGCCAGTTGTCGTTGTGCACATAGGCACCAATGATATAGGTAAAAAACGGGATGAGGTCCGACAAGCAGAATTTAGGGAGTTAGGAGCCAAGTTAAAAAGTAGGACCTCAGAGGTAGTAATCTCAGGATTGCTACCAGTGCCACGTGATAGTCAGAGTAAAAATGAAAGAATAGTCAGGATGAATGCGTGGCTTGAGAGATGGTGCAGGAAGGAGGGGTTCGGATTTTTGGGACATTGGGACCGGTTCTGGGGGAGGTGGGACTATTACAAATTGGACGGTCCAGACCTGGGCCGGACTGGAACCAATGTCCTTGGGGGTGCTTTTGCTAACGCTGTTGGGGAGGGTTTAAACTAATGTGGCAGGGGGATGGGAACCAATTGAGGAGGTCAGTTGACAGTAAGGAGGTAGTAACAAAAGCCTGTTAAGGAACTAGATAATGAAGTCAGTGTGACTAAGGGGAAGAACAGGCAGGGAGCAGATGATGAATGTAAAGGGACTGGTGGTCTGAGGTGCATTTGCTTTAATGCAAGAAGTGTAGTAGGTAAGGCAGATGAACTTAGGGCTTGGATTAGTACCTGGGAGTATGATGTTATTGCTATTACTGAGACTTGGTTGAGGGAAGGGCATGAGTGGCAACTATTTATCCCAGGATATCGATGCTCCAGGCGGGATAGAGAGGGAGGTAAAAGGGGTGGAGGAGTTGCATTACTGGTCAAAGCGGATATCACAGCTGTGCTGAAGGAGGGCACTATGGAGGACTCGAGCAGTGAGGCAATATGGACAGAACTCAGAAATAGGAAGGGTGCGGTAACAATGTTGGGGCTGTACTACAGGCCTCCCAACAGCAAGCGTGAGATAGAGGTACAAATATGTAAACAGATTATGGAAAGATGTAGGAGCAACAGGTTGGTGGTGATCGGAGATTTTAATTTTCCCAACATTGACTGGGATTCACTTAGTGTTAGAGGTCTAGATGGAGCATAATTTGTAAGGAGCATCCAGGAGGGTTTTCTAGAGCAGTATGTAAATAGTCCAACTCGGGAAGGGGCCATACTGGACCTGATGTTGGGGATTGAGCCCGGCCAGGTGTTTGAAGTTTCAGCAGGGGACTCCTTTGGGAATAGTGATCACAATTCCGTAAGCTTTAAAATACACATGGACAAAGACGAGAGTGGTCCAAAAGGAAGAGTGCTAAATTGGGGGAAGGCCAACTGTACCAAAATTCGGCAGGAGCTGGGGAATGTAGATTGGGAGCAGCAGTTTGAAGGTAAATCCACATGTGATATATAGGAGGCTTTGAAAGAGAGGTTGATTAGCGTGCAGGAGAGACATGTTCCTGTGAAAATGAGGGATAGAAATGGCAAGATTAGGGAACCATGGATGACAGGTGAAATTGTGAGACTACATAAGAGGAAAAAGGAAGCATACATAAGGTCTAGGCGGCTGATGAAAGACGAAGCTTTGGAAGAATATCGGAAATGTAGGACCAATCTGAAACGAGGAATTAAGAGAGCTAAAAGTGGTCATGAAATATCTTTAGCAAACAGGGTTAAAGAAAATCCCAAAGCCTTTTATTCATATATAAGGAGAAAGAGGGTAACTAGAGAAAGGATTGGCCCACTAAAGGACAAAGGAGGAATGTTATGCTTGGACTCAGAGAAAATGGGTGAGATTTTAAACGAGTACTTTGCATTGGTATTCACCGAGGAGAGGGACATGACGGATGTAGAGGTTGGGAACAGATGTTTGATTACTCGAGGTCAAGTCGGCATAAGGAGGGAGGAAGTGTTGGGTATTCTAAAGGGCATTAAGGTGGACAAGTCCCCAGGTCCGGATGGGATCTATCCCAGGTTACTGAGGGAAGCGAGAGAGGAAATAGCTGGGGCCTCAACAGATATCTTTGCAGCATCCTTAAACACGGGTGAGGTCCCGGAGTACTGGAGAATTGCTAATGTTGTCCCCTTGTTTAAGAAGGGTATCAGGGATAATCCAGGTAATTATAGACCGGTGAGCCTGACGTCAGTGGTAGGGAAGCTGCTGGAGAAGATACTGAGGGATAGGATCTATTCCCATTTGGAAGAAAATGGGCTTATCAGTGATAGGCAACATGGCTTTGTGCAGGGAAGGTCATGTCTTACCAACTTAATAGAATTCTTTGAGGAAGTGACAAAGTTGATTGATGAGGGAAGGGCTGTAGATGTCATATACATGGACTTCAGTAAGGCGTTTGATAAGGTTCCCCATGGCAGGCTGATGGAGAAAGTGAAGGCGCATGGGGTCCAAGGTGTACCAGCTAGATGGATAAAGAACTGGCTGGACAACAGGAGACAGAGAGTAGCAGTAGAGGGGAGTTTCTCAAAATGGAGACGTGTGACCAGTCGTGTTCCACAGGGATCCGTGCTGGGACCACTGTTGTTTGTGATATTCATTATTGATTTGGAGGAAAGTATAGGTGGTCTGATTAGCAAGTTTGCAGACGACACGAAGATTGGTGGAGTAGCAGATAGTGAAGGGGACTGTCAGAGAATACAGCAGAATATAGATAGATTGGAGAGTTGGGCAGAGAAATGGCAGATGGAGTTCAATCAGGGCAAATGCGAGGTGATGCATTTTGGAAGATCCAATTCAAGAGTGAACTACACAGTAAATGGAAAAGTCCTGGGGAAAATTGATGTACAGAGAGATTTGGGTGTTCAGGTCCACTGTTCCCTGAAGGTGGCAACGCAGGTAAATAGAGTGGTCAAGAAGGCATACGGCATGCTTTCCTTCATCGGACGGGGTATTGAGTACAAGAGTTGGTAGGTCATGTTACAGTTGTATAGGACTTTGGTTCGGCCACATTTGGAATACTGCGTGCAGTTCTGGTCGCCACATTATCAAAAGGATGTGGATGCTTTGGAGAGGGTGCAAAGGAGGTTCACCAGGATGTTGCCTGGTATGGAGGGCGCTAGCTATGAAGAGAGGTTGAGTAGATTCGGATTATTTTCATTAGAAAGACGGAGTTTGAGGGGGGACCTGATTGAGGTGTACAAAATCATGAGAGGTATAGACAGGGTGGATAGCAAGAGGCATTTTCCCAGAGTGGGGGATTCAATTACTAGAGGACACGAGTTCAAAGTGAAAGGGGAAATGTTTAGTGGGGATATGCGTGGAAAGTTCTTTACGCAGAGGGTGGTGGGTGACTGGAACGCGTTGCCAGCGGAGGTTGCAGATGCGGGCACGATGGCGTCTTTTAAGATGTATCTAGACAGATACATGAAGGGGCAGGAAGAAAAGAGATACAGATAGAGGATCTGGATAGGCGTAGGCTTGGAAGGCCGTAGGGCCTGTTCCTGTGCAGTAATTTTCTTTGTTCTTTTCTTTGTTCAAAACCATCCACAGAACCTCCACCAACTTTACAATAGCAGAAGTAAGTCAATAGCCTCTCACCTGTAAGTTGGATGCCTGGTTCTGCTGAATGTATGTTCAGCTGAGAGTGACTAACACAGGCGGTCAGTGGACATGCACAGACCTATTTTCAAAGACGTGCATCAAAGTTCCCAGTATGGTACATTGACATCACTTTCAAATCCATCCTCAAAGGAACAACACATATCCGGTACGATTGTGCTGGAGCCCCGCCCAGATTGGGACACTGTGCAGGCCACACTAGAAGTGGCCGGCAGTGAAGACCACATGAATAGAACGTAGCTGATACGAGTTTGCTGGAGCCCTGCCCAGCATGGGGTATTGTGCACTAGCGATGGTCGGGTCTGCGGTTCTCATCATTTTATGGATCCCAGCTTCTGTACCGTCAGCACCAGTAGTGCTGCAGAGTCTAAAATCGTGGCTCTGGACAGATACAGAGGGAAATAAATTGACTTTAAAAGGAGAACTGAAAAAAGATTGAAGTCAAAAGAGTTGCAGGAATATGGGAAATGGACAGGGAAATGGGAATATCTGGAGGGGTGAGGCCATGGAGAGTTTCAAACACAGGAATGATTAAAATTAAGGTGCTGCCAGACTGGGAGCCAATGTAGATCAGTGAGCACGGGGTGATGGGTGATCAGGATTTGGTGTGAGTTAGGATACAGGCAGCAGAGTTCTGGATGGACTGTGGTTTATGGAGGTTTATAACTGGGAGGGTGACCAGGATAGAATTGGAATAGTCAAGTGTGGATTTAACAGTGACACGGATGAGGGTTTATGCAGCAGATGGGTTGAGGCAGAAGTGGAGACGGATGAACTTACATGGGTGTTAGTAGGCAGGGTGGTGATGGAAAGAATATGGAGATGAACTCAGCTCAGGTTTAAATATAACACAGAAGTTGTAAAATGTCTGGTACAAGCTCAGATATTTGGCAGGGTGGAGTATGTGCTTCCGAGATCGGGGATGGAGTTTGTGATGGAGACCAATGACACTCGCTTCAGTCATCCAAAAATTTTCATTACAGAACAGTATTTCATTGAAACAGCGTTTACAGATCTCCTGGCCTGAAATAGAGACAGCAACAGCAGCAACGATGAGAGAGTAAATGACAAGAACTGTAATACAGTTGACAATGGTTTATAGAGCTAATAGCTGGAGATATTCACCAGGCATACAACGGCATCAAGAAGGGCAGAGTAAATTACAGGAGCAGTAATTCAGTTAATCATGGTTTAAAGGATTAATAGCCAGATAGAGAGACTTACCAGGGACACCAATAATAGCCAGGATGGGATAGTAAATGTATTGAATAATCTTCAGTGCGAGATAGATACGGAAGTTTAATGAGTACCGATCATAATATGTAAAAAGGGAGTAAATAACCGAGGATAAACTCCTGTCCATTGTTGTAACATTCCAATCTATTGTTCTCAGATCCATTGTTGTAACATTCCAATCTATTGTTCTCAGATTCTGACCCATTGCTGTAACATTCCAGTCCTTTGTTCTCAGATTCTGATCTATCCTCTCTCCATCTCTCTGGAGCAGCTGATCTCTGTAAGTGCCGGGGCTGATGTTCCCACTGACACTATGGAATAACATATTGAAAGAAGCCCCTTATTAATAGAAGATGGAAAACACAATTAGGGTCCATGGAGACTGACATTATGTACAGTCACGGAACAAACAGATTCAGTTAACTCTTTTCAATCCTACACTTTTGTACCACAATAAAGTTGAACATTTATCCAGTCTGGATGGGATGTATGAGGGTTGCTGCGGGAAGGAATGGTGGAAATAGCCGAGGCACTGGCCAGAATATTCCAATCCCCCTTGGATATGGGCGGGATGACAGATTTCCACAGGCTCGCCACTCCCTGGGTGGAGAAACGTCTCCTCATCTCAGTCCTGAAATTTTTACCCCGTATCCTTAGACTATAAGCCCTTGTCCGGGAGTCACCCACCATCGGGAACATCCTTCCTGCATCTACCCTGTCAAGTCCCGTTAGAATGTTATCGGTTTCGATGAGAACCCTCCTCACTCTTCTGAATTCCAGTGAATATAGTCCTAACCGACTCAATCTCTCCTCGTACGACAGTCCTACCACCCCAGGAATCAGTCTGGTAAAATTCTACTGCACTCCCTCGATAGCAAGAACAGCCTTCTTCAGATAAGGAGACCAAAACTGCACACAATATTCCAAGTGCAGCCTCACCAAGGCCCTGCATAAATGCAGCAAAACATCCTTGCGCCTGTACTCGAATCCTGTCTCTATGAAGGCCAACATAACATTCGCCTTTCTCTACCACCTGTTGCACCTGCATGCTTACCTTCAGTGACTGGTGTACGAAAACACCCAGGTCTCACTGCATATTACTCTCCCTCAGTTTATAGCCGTTAAGATAATATTTTGCCTTCCTGTTTTTTCTAGTAAAGTGGATAACTTCACATTTATCCACATTATACTGCATCTGCCATGCATTTGTCCACTCACTCAACTTGTCCAAATCACCCTGAAGCCTCTCTGCATCCCCCTCACAACTCACCCTCACACCCAATTTTGTATCATCTGCAAATCTAGAGATATTACATTTAGTTTCCTCATCTAAATCATTAATATATATTGTGAATAACTGAGGTCCCAGCTCCGATCCCTGCAGTACCCCACTAGTCACTGCCTGCCATTCAGAAAAAAGATCTGTATGTTCCAATGCTTTGTTTCCTGTCTGCCAACCAATTTTCTATCCATCGCAATACACTCCCCCAAATCCCATGCGTATAAATTTTACACGCTAAACCCTTACATGGAACTTTGGCGAGAGCCTCCTGAAAGTGCAAATAAACCACATCCACTGGCTCCACCTCATCAACTCTCCTAGTTACATCCTCGAAGAATTCTAGTAGATTTATCAAGCATGATTTCCCTTTCATAAATCCATGCTGACTCTGTCCGATTCCACCACTGTTCGCCAAGTGCTCTGCTGCAAAATCTTTGATAATGGACACCAGGATATTTCCCACGACCGATGTCAGGCTGACTGGCCTACAATTTCCTGCTTTCTCTCTCCTCCCTTTTTGAATAGTGGGGAAACATTAGCTACCTTTCAATCTGTAGGAACTGTTCCGGAGTCCATAGAATCTTGGAAGATGACTACCAATGCATCCATTATTTCTAGGGCCACTTCCTTAAGTACTCTGGGATGTAAATTACTAGGACCTGGGGATTTATCGGCCTTCAATACCATCAACTTCTCCAACACCATTTCTCCACTAATACTGATTTCTTTCAGTTCCTCTCTCTCACTAAACCCTGTATTCACCAACACTTCTGGTATGATATTGGCGTCCTCCTTTGTGAAGACAGAACTAAAGTATGCATTTAGTTGGTCAGCCATTTCTTTGTTTCCCATAATAAATTCCCCTGTTTCTGACTGTAACGGACCTTCATTTGTCTTCGCCAATCTTTTCCTCTTCACATACCTATAGATTCGTGTACAGTCAGTTTTTATGTTACCCGTAAGCTTACTCTCGTACTCCATTTTTCCCTTCTCAATCAATCCCTTGGTGCTCCTTTGCTGAATTTTAAACTGCTCTCAATCCTCAGGTCTGTTGTGTTTCCTGGCAAATTTATATGCCTCTTCCTTGGATCTAATGTTGTCTCTAATCTACCTTGTAAGCCATGATTTGGCTACCTTTTCCGTTTTACTTTTGTGCCAGACAGGGATAAACAATTGTTGCAGGTTATCCATGCGCTCTTTGAATGTTTGCCTTTGCCTATCCAGGGTCATCTCTTTAAGTAACATTTCCCAATGTATCATCAACGACTCATGCCTCATACTTTCGTAGCTTACTTTATTAAGATTCACGACCCTAGTCTCAGAATCAACTAGGACACTCTCCATCATGATGAAGAATTCTATCATATTATGGTCGCTCATCCCCGAGGGATCTCGCACAACCAGATTGTCAATTATTCCTCTCTCATGACACAATAACCAGTCTAGGATGGCCTGTTCTCCAGTTGGTTGCTCAAAGAATTGGTCCTGAAAACCATCCCGTATATTCTCCAGCAATTCCTCCACAATGTATTGTGACCAATTTGATTTGCCCAATCTATATGCAGATTCAGGAAACTCATTACAGATGTTCCTTTATCACATGCGTCTCTAATTTCCTGTTCATTGCCATTCCCAAATTCAGCACTACAGTCTGGGAGTCTATATACAACCCCCACTAACGTTTTATGCCCCTCAGTGTTTCTCAGCTCTACCCATACATATTCGAAATCGTCAGAGCTAATATCCTGCCTCACTATTGCGTTAATTTCCTCTTTAACCAGCAATGCAACTCCACCGGGGTTGGAGATAGGCCGTTTTAGTGATGGTGTGAATATTTGGTCAGAACTTATCTCAAGACATCTCAGGGTTAACTATGTAACTAAGTCTGTGAACAGTTTGGCTTCGTCCCAAGCATTTACAAAGGAGAGGGATGGAGTGTGTAACTAGGAAATGTTTGGAGCAGAGACAGAAAGCAATGGCTTCAATCTTCTCAATATTTAATTAGCATTGCAGATGTGTGAAGTAATACATTTTGAAAGGATGAATGAAGAGAGGCAATACAAGTTATATGGTCCAACTATAAAGGTGGTGAAATAACAGAGACACCTGGGGTGTTTGTGCACAAATCTTTGAAGTTGGCAGGAAAGGTTATCTTGACAGTTAATAAATGTATGGGATCCTTGGGTCTATAACTAGAGGCAAAAAGAACAAAAGCAAGGACATTATGTGAAACATATATAAAATACTAGTTCAGCTGCACCTGGAGTCTTGTGTCGAATACTGGGAACCGCACTTTCGGCAGGACATGAAGCCTTCGGAAAGGGTACAGAACTGTTTTGCTAGAATTTGTCAGGGCATGAGGGATTACAGTTATGTAGCTGGGGTTGTTCTGCTTAGAGCAAAGAACTTTCAGAGGAGATTTGATTGAGGTGTTTAACATTAGGAAGGAGTTAGATAAATTAAATAAACAGAAACTATTTCCAATGTCCAAGAGACACAGATTTAAGGCGATTGGTAAAAGAAGCAGATATGAGGATTTTTGTTTCTGAGTGGTTTGGATTTGGAATGCACTGTCTGATAGGCTGATGGATACAGATTCAATAGTAGATCCCAAAAGGGAATTGGATAAATATCTGAAGGAGAACAAATGCAAGGATATAGTGAAAGAGCCAGGGAGTGGGACTAACTGGATTGCTCTTTGAAAGGGCCAGCACAGACTTGATGGGCCGAATGACCTCATTATGTCTGTGCTATTCTATGAATCAATGATGGTTCCCACCTGGACTTTCACAATATTCCTATCCTTTCACAAGGAGTTTGATAAAGTACCACATAAAAGCCATGTTACCGAATTAGAAACACACGGGATAAAAGGACCAATGTCAGCTGTGGCTCAGTTTGTCGCTCTCTCCCCTTTCAGTCACAAGCTTCCAGGATCAAGTGTCACAGCAGGACTTGATCACAAGAATCAATGCTGACATTGCAGTGCAGTACTGAGGGTGTGCTGCACTGTCAGAGGTGCAGTTTAGCGAATGAAACTTTAAACCAAGTTGCAGTCTGCCCTCTCAGGTGGATGTTAAATGTCCCACCGCACAATGTAGAAGCAGAGCAGGGGAATTATTACCGGTGTCCTGGTCAAAATGTTTCCTTCAATCAACATCACAAAAACAGATCTGATCATTATCACATTGCTGCTTGTGGGATCTTGCTGTGCAGAAATTGTCTGCCTGTTTCCTACATTACAAGAGTGACTTCGCTTTAAGAAGTATTCATTGGAAGTACACATTAAGAAGTATACATTAAGAAGTATTCACTTTGGAACATGCAGTGGTCATGAAAAGCGATTCATAAATGGAAGTCTGTTCTTTTGTTTTCAATGTCAGCATGTGGGAAATTAGCTCAGTGACAGAAAGTAGAGAATAGTGGAGAATGGTTGTTGTTCGGTCTGGAGTGAAATAGTCAATGGGGTTCCCCAGGGTCACTGTTGCTGTATGTTAATGCAATGGGCTTGTGTACAGAGGTGATAATGTCAAATATTTCAGATGGCAGGAAAGGCAGAAATGTTAATAAACAATGAGAAGGATAGTAACACACTTCAGGAGGACAGAGACTGACTGGTGAAATTTGCAGGCGGATGGCAAATATTAGTTAACACAGTGAAGTGAGAAGTGAGACATTTGGGTAGGAAGTGCAAGGGAAGGAAACAGAAACAAATTGGTATTGTTTCAATGAGGAGACAGTAACAGAGAGACTTGGTGTGTATTCAGACAGATATTTGAAGGCCGCACGAAAAGTTGACAAGTTTATGCCTGATATAACAGACATCAGGTGGAAAACACTATTGAGAAGCAGGCTGAATATTGAAGGTCCAGTGGGGAAGTGAAAAGCAAATAAGAGAAGCAAAGAGTGAGCATGAAAATGGCGAGCATTGAAGGAAATCCCAAAGATTTAGTTTCGGTGACTGTAGCTTTGATAGTAACGGAGGTGCGTGAGCGGGCTTACAGCTGAGAGGTCAATTTCAGTGTAAGTTTAAAAGTGAATTCCCTTTTGTTTTCGGAGGACCATGGGACTGCTGGGTTAGGAAAAAGTTTCGGTGACTGCAGCTTTGATAGCAACGGAGGTGCGTGAGCGGGCTTACAGCTGTGAAGTCAATTTCAGTGTAAGTTTAAAAGTGAATTCCCTTTTGTTTTCGGAGGACCAGGGGACTGCTGGGTAAGGAAAAAGGTATATATTTGTGTGGTTTAAAATCTCTTTCTTTTAGTTTCGGTGACTGCAGCTTTGATAGCAACGGAGGTGCGTGAGCGGGCTTACAGCTGTGAAGTCAATTTCAGTGTAAGTTTAAAAGTGAATTCCCTTTTGTTTTCGGAGGACCAGGGGACTGCTCGGTAAGGAAAAAGGTACATATTTGTGTGGTTTAAAATCTCTTTCTTTTAGTTTCGGTGACTGCAGCTTTGATAGTAACGGAGGTGCGTGAGTGGGCTTACAGCTGTGAAGTCAATTTCAGAGTAAGTTTAAAAGTGAATTCCCTTTTATTTTCGGAGGACCAGGGGACTGCTGGGTAAGGAAAAAGGTATATGGTTGTGTGGTTTAAAAGCTCTTTCTTGTCGTTTCAGTGACTGCAGCTTTGATAGCAACGGAGGTGCGTGAGCGGGCTTACAGCTGTGAAGTCAATTTCAGTGTAAGTTTAAAAGTGAATTCCCTTTTGTTTTCGGAGGACCAGGGGACTGCTGGGTAAGGAAAAAGGTATATATTTGTGTGGTTTAAAATCTCTTTCCTTTAGTTTCGGTGACTGCAGCTTTGATAGCAACGGAGGTGCGTGAGCGGGCTTACAGCTGTGAAGTCAATTTCAGTGTAAGTTTAAAAGTGAATTCCCTTTTGTTTTCGGAGGACCAGGGGACTGCTGGGTAAGGAAAAAGGTATATATTTGTGTGGTGGCTGTACCCGAGACACGACACGTGTAGTGTCTCCCACCCACACTCCTCCTCCAAACAAAAAAAAAAGGACTCTGGTGTGTTGATAAGGTAAGCTTTTTATTTAGGAAGTTCTGTCCGTTGGATTGTTAACCTAACAAGTTTTGACTTTTTGTTTTTGGTTTTTCAGTAGATTTGTTGGGAATTTGGAATAGTGGGAATGGAGGTTAAGGCAGTTGTATGTTCCTCCTGCAGAATGTGGGAGGTAAGGGTCGCCAAGAGTGTCCCTGCTGACTGCATCTGTGGGAAGTGCACCCAACTCCAGCTCCTCGAGAACCGCGTTAGGGAACTGGAGCTGGAGCTGGATGAACTTTGGATCATTCGGGAGGTGGAGGAGGTTATTGAGAGGAGTTTTGGGGAGGTAGTCACACCTCAGGTAAAAGAAGTAGGTAGATGGGTTACCGTCAGGGGAAGGAGAGGGAACTAGCAGGCAGTGCAGGGATCCCCTTTGGCCGTTTCCCTCAACAACAGGTATACCGTTTTGGATACTGTTGCGGGGGACGACTTACCAGGGGTAAGCAATGGGGTACAGGTATCTGGCACAGAGTCTGTCCCTGTTGCTCAGAAGGGAAGGGGGAAGAGGAGCAGAACATTAGTCATTGGGGACTCCATAGTTAGGGGAACAGATAGGAGGTTCTGTGGGAACGAGAGAGACTCACGGTTGGTATGTTGCCTCCCAGGTGCCAGGGTTCGTGATGTCTTGGATCGTGTTTTTGGGATCCTTAATGGGGAGGGGGAGCATCCCCAAGTCGTGGTCCACATAGGCACCAACGACATAGGTAGGAAGAAAGATGGGGATTTAAGACAGAAATTCAGGGAGCTAGGGTGGAAGCTTAGAGCGAGAACAAACAGAGTTGTTATCTCTGGGTTGTAGCCCGTGCCACGTGATAGCGAAGCGAGGAATAGGGAGAGAGAGGAGTTGAACACGTGGCTGCAGGGATGGTTCAGGAGGGAGGGTTTTGGTTTCCTGGATAATTGGGGCACTTTCTGGGGTAGGTGGGACCTCTACAAACAGGATGGTCTTCAGTTGAACCAGAGGGGTACCAATATCCTGGGGGGGAGGTTTGCTAGTGCTCTTCGGGGGGGTTAAACTAATTCAGCAGGGGAATGGGAACCTAAATTGTAGTGCCAGTGTACAGGATGTTGAGAGTAGTGACGTCAGCGATATGGTTACAAGGACGCAAGAGGGCACTGGCAAGCAAGAACCTGGTTTAAAGTGTGTCTATTTCAACGCCAGGAGCATCCGGAATAAGGTGGGTGAGCTTGCAGCATGGGTTGGTACCTGGGATCTCGATGTAGTGGCCATTTCGGAGACATGGGTAAAGCAGGGGCAGGAATGGATGTTGCAGATTCCGGGATTTAGATGTTTCAGTAAGAACAGAGAAGATGGTAAAAGAGGGGGGGGGGGGAGTGTGGCATTGTTAATCAAGGAGAGTATTACAGCGACAGAAAGGACGTTTGAGGACTCGTCTACTGAGGTAGTATGGGCCGAGGTTAGAAACAGGAGAGGTGAGGTTACCCTGTTAGGAGTCTTTTATAGACCTCCGAATAGTTCCAGAGATGTAGAGGAAAGGATAGCGAAGATGATTCTCGACAGGGGCGAGAGTAACAGGGGAGTTGTTATGGGGGACTTTAACTTTCCAAATATTGACTGGAAATACTATAGTTCGAGTACTTTAGATGGGTCAGTTTTTGTCCAGTGTGTGCAGGAGGGTTTTCTGACACAGTATGTAGACAGGCCAACCAGGGGCGATGCCACATTGGATTTGGTACTGGGAAATGAACCCGGCCAGGTGTTAGATTTAGATGTGGGTGAGCACTTTGGTGATAGTGATCGCAATTCGGTTAGGTTTACCTTAGCGATGGGCAGGGACAGGCATATACCGCAGGGCAAGAATTATAACTGGGGGAAAGGAAATTATGATGCGATTAGGCAAGATTTAGGATGCGTAGGATGGGGAAGGAAACTGCAGGGGATGGGAACAATCGAAATGTGGAGCTTATTCAAGGAGCAGCTACTGTGTGTCCTTGATAAGTATGTACCTGTGAGGCAGGGAGGAAGTTGTCGAGCGAGGGAGCCGTGGTTTATTCAAGAAGTTGAAGTGCTTGTCAAGAGGAAGCAGAAGGCTCAGTTAGGGCGCTTGAGAGCTACAAGCTAGCCAGGAAGGATCTAAAGGGAGAGCTAAGAAGAGCAAGGAGAGGACACGAGAAGTCATTGGTGGATCGGGTCAGCGAAAACCCTCAGGCTTTCTATAGGTATATCAGGAATAAAAGAATGACAAGAGTTAGATTAGGGCCAATCAAGGATAGTAGTGGGAAGTTGTGTGTGGAATCAGAGGAGATAGGGGAAGTGTTAAATGAATATTTTGCGTCAGTATTTACAGGAGAGAAAGAAAATGTTGTTGAGAATACTGAGATTCAGGCTACGAGGCTAGATGGGATTGAGGTTCACAAGGAGGAGGTGTTAGCAATTTTGGAAAGTGTGAAAATAGATAAGTCCCCTGGGCCAGATGGGATTTATCCTAGGATTCTCTGGGAAGCTAGGGAGGAGATTGCAGAGCCTTTGTCCTTGATCTTTATGTCGTCATTGTCGACAGGAATAGTGCCGGAAGACTGGAGGATTGCAAATGTTGTCCCCTTGTTCAAGAAGGGGAGTAGAGACAGCCCTGGTAATTATAGACCTGTGAGCCTTACTTCGGTTGTGGGTAAAATGTTGGAAAAGGTTATAAGAGACAGGATGTATAATCATCTTGAAAAGAATAAGTTCATTAGAGATAGTCAGCACGGTTTTGTGACGGGTAGGTCGTGCCTCACAAACCTTATTGAGTTTTTCGCGAAGGTGACCAAACAGGTGGATGAGGGTAAAGCAGTGGATGTGGTGTATATGGATTTCAGTAAGGCGTTTGATAAGGTTCCCCACGGTAGGCTATTGCAGAAAATACAGAAGTATGGGATTGAAGGTGAATTAGTGCTTCAGATCAGAAATTGGCTAGCTGAAAGAAGACAGAGGGTGGTGGTTGATGGCAAATGTTCATCCTGGAGTTTAGTTACTAGTGGTGTACCGCAAGGATCTGTTTTGGGGCCACTGCTGTTTGTCATTTTTATAACTGACCTGGAAGAGGGTGTAGAAGGGTGGGTTAGTAAATTTGCAGATGACACGAAGGTCGGTGGAGTTGTGGATAGTGCCGAAGGATGTTGTAGGGTACAGAGGGACATAGATAGGCTGCAGAGCTGGGCTGAGAGATGGCAAATGGAGTTTACTGCGGAGAAGTGTGAGGTGGTTCACTTTGGAAGGAGTGATAGGAATGCAGAGTACTGGGCTAATGGGAAGATTCTTGGTAGTGTAGATGAACAGAGAGATCTTGGTGTCCAGGTGCATAAATCCCTGAAGGTTGCTAACCAGGTTAATAGGGCTGTTAAGAAGGCATATGGTGTGTTAGCTTTTATTAGTAGGGGGGTCGAGTTTCGGAGCCACGAGGTCATGCTGCAGCTGTACAAAACTCTGGTGAGACCGCACCTGGAGTATTGCATGCAGTTCTGGTCACCGCATTATAGGAAGGATGTGGAAGCTATGGAAAGGGTGCAGAGGAGATTTACTAGGATGTTGCCTGGTATGGAGGGAAGGTCTTACGAGGAAAGGCTGAGGGACTTGAGGTTGTTTTCGTTGGAGAGAAGGAGGAGGAGAGATGACTTAATAGAGACATATAAGATAATCAGAGGGTTAGATAGGGTGGATAGTGAGCGTCTTTTTCCTCGGATGGTGATGGTAAACACGAGGGGACATAGCTTCAAGTTGACAGGTGATAGATATAGGACAGATGTGAGAGGTAGTTTCTTTACTCAGAGAGTAGTAAGGGCGTGGAACGCCCTGCCTGCAGCAGTAGCAGATTCGCCAACTTTCAGGGCATTTAAGTGGTCATTGGATAGACATATGGATGAAAATGGAATAGTGTAGGTCAGATGGTTTCACAGGTCGGCGCAACATCGAGGGCCGAAGGGCCTGTACTGCGCTGTAATGTTCTAATTTTAATTTCTTTCGGCATCTAAACTGTAAAAGGGTAGTAAAAGGATCCATGGGGCCGACTCAGGACCATAAAGGGGATTTGCACATGGAGGCAGTGGATATAGCTGTGGTACTAAATGAATAATTTCCACCTGTCTTACCCAAGGCAGAAGATATGGAATCCTTTCCTTTATTAGCCGAGGTACAGAATATACGAGCAGGGAGGTCATGCTAGATTTGTTTAACTCATTGGTTAGGACACAACTTGAGTACTGTGTGTAGTTCTGGTCACCTCATTACAGAAAGGATGTAATTGCACTAGAGAGGGTACACATGAGATTTACGAGGATGTTGCCAGGTTTGGAAAAATGTAGCTATGAGGAAAGATTGGACAGGCTGGGTTTGTTCTTCTTGGAATAGAGAAGGCTGAGGGGAAATCTGATTGAAATGTACAAAACCGGGAGGGGCCTGGATAGAGTGGAGGTGAAGGGTCCATTCACCTTAGCAAAGAGGTCAGTGACGAGGGGGCATGGACTTAAAGTAATTGGCAGAAAGATTAAAAGGGAGCTGCGGATTTTATTTTTCACCCAGCGGGTGGTGGGAGCCTGGAACTCACTTTCTGAAAGGGTAGTTGAGGCAGAAACCCACAACTCATTCAAAAGTTGTCTGGACATGCACCTCAACTGCTGTAATCTATCAATGCTGGAAGGCAGGATCAGAATGGATGGGTCGTTTTTTGGACAGCATAGACACGATGGGCCAAGTGGCCTCTCTCTGTGCCATAAACTTTCTATGATTCTAAGATGCAACCCAGGCAATGTTGAAAGAGGAGGTAAGTCGGACACTAGTGGGGTTTAAAATTGATAAAGAGGAAGTCTTAGATAGGCTGTCTGTACTTAAATTGAATAAAGCACCAGGAACAGATGAGATGCATCCAAGGATACTGAGGGAAGTGAGGGTGGAAATCGCAGAGGCACTGGACATAAGTTTTCAATCTTCCTTAGACTTGGGGGTGATGCAAGAGGACTGGAGAATTGCAAACGTTACACCCTTGTTCAAAAAAGGGTGTAAAGATAAGGCCAGCAACTCCAGGCCTGTCAGTTAAACTTCGGTGGTGGGAAAACTTCTAGAAAGAAATAATCCTGGACAAAGTTAATAGTCACATGGACAAATGCGAGTTAATTAAACAAGCCAGCATGGATTTCTTGAGAGTACATCATGTTTAACTAATTTGGTGGAGATGTTTGAGGTGGTATCAGAGAAAGTTGATGAGGGCAATTCTGTTGATGTTCATTGATTTTCATATAACGGACTATTCAGTTTCAAATGAACCTGCCTCCACCATTCTCAAGCAGTGCATTCCAGACATTTAACTATTCCCTGCATGCAAAAACCTTTTGATACAATGCCACACAACAGACCTGTGAGCAAACTTGTAGCTCATGGAATAAAAGGGACGGTCGCAACATGGATACGAAATTAGCTGAGTGACAGGAAACAAAGAGTAGTGGTTAATGGATGTTTTGCAGGCTGGAGGAAGGTTTGCATTGGAGTCCCCCAGACATCAGTGTTGGGATCCTTGCTTTTCCTGATATATATTAAGGACCTAAACCTGGGTGCACAGGGCACAATTTCAACGTTTGCAGCTGATGCGAAAGTTGGAAGCATTGTGAACTGTGAGGAGGATCGTGTAGAACTTCAAAAGGACACACACAATTTGGTGGAATGGGCAGACAGGTGGCAGATGAAGTTCAATACAGAGAAATGTGAAGTGATTCATGTTGATAGGAAGAACACGGGGAGACAATATACAATAAAGGGTCCAACTCTATAGGGTATGCAGGAGCAGAGGGACCTGTGTGTATATGTGCAGAAGTCATTGAAGGCGGCAGGACAGGTTGAGAAAGTGTTTAATAAAGCATGCAGTATCCTGGGCTTTATTAATAGGCGCATAGAGTACAAGAGCAAGGAAGTTATGTTGAACTTATATAAGACATTATTTCAGCCTCAGCTGTGGCATTGCGTCCAGTTCTGGGTGCCACACTTGAGGAAAGACGTGAGGGCATTGGAGAGAGTACAGAAAATATTCACGTGAATGATTCCCGGGATGAGGATTTTCAGTTATGAAGATAGGCTGGAGAAGTTAGGACTGTTTTCCTCGGAAAAGGCTGAGAGGTGCTTTCGTAGAGGTTTCAAAAATCATGAGGTGTCTGGACAGAGTAGATGGAGAGAAACAGTTCCCACTCGTGAAAGGATCGAGAACGAAAGGGCACAGATTTAAAGTCATGGGTAAAAGAAGCAAAGACGACCTGAGGAAAATATTTTTTCACACAGTGAGTGGTTAGAGTCTGGAATGCACTGCCTGAGAGTGTGGTGGAGGCAGGTTCAATTGAAGCTGAATAGACTGTTATGTGAGAAGGAAGAATGTGTTGGGTTACAGGGAGAATGCAGGGAACGGCATTAGGTGAATTGTTCATTCGGAGAGCCAGTGCAGACACGAAATGCTGAATCGGTTGGTGATGGAAAGAAAATGGAGATGAGCTCAGCTCAGGTTTGAATATAAGCGGGCAGAACCCGGTCCTCCTCCCTCTTTACAGAGCTTCCCCTTTCTGCAGCCTCTGCTCCATTTGTTGATCACGTTACAGATCAAGGTACATTGTAACTACAGTCAAGAACAAAGAACAAAGAACAGTACAGCACAGGAACAGGCCATTCGGCCCTCCAAGCCTGCGCCGATCCTGATGCCTGCCTAAACTAACACCTTCTGCACTTACGGGGCCCATATCCCTCTATTCCCTTCCTATTCATGTATTTGTCAAGATGTCTCTTCAACGTCGCTATGGTATCTGCTTCCACCACCTCCCCTGGCAGCAAGATCCAGGCACACACCACCCTCTGTGTCAAAAACCTGCCTCGCACATCCCCTCTAAACTTTGCCCCTCGCACCTTAAACCTTTGTCCCCTAGTAACTGACTCTTCCACCCTGGGAAAAAGCTTCTGACTATCCACTCTGTCCATGCCGCTCATAGCTTTGTAAACCTCTATCATGTCGCCCCTCCACCTCCGTCGTTCCAGTGAAACCAATCCGAGTTTATCCAACCTCTCCTCATAGCTAATGCCCTCCAGACCAGGCAACATCCTGGTAAAGCTCCTCTGTACCCTCTCCAAAGCCTCCACATCCTTCTGGTAGTGTGGCGACCAGAATTGCACATAACATTCCAACTGTGGCCTAACTAAGGTTCTGTACAGTTGCAACATGACTTGGCAGTTTTTATACTCTGTGCCTCATCCGATGAAGGCAGGCATGCTGTATGCCTTCTTGACTACCTTATCCACCTGTGTTGCTACTTTCAGTGACCTGTGGACCTGTACGCCCAGATCCCTCTGCCTATGAATACTCCTCAGGGTTCTGCCATTTACTGTATACCTCCCACCTGCATTAGACCTTCCAAAATGCATTACCTCACATTTTTCCGGATTAAATTCCATCTGCCATTTCTCTGCCCGAGTCTCCAACTGATCTATATCCTGCTGTATCCTCTGATAATCCTCATCATTATCCGCACCTCCACCAACCTTTGTGTCATTCGCAAACTTACTAATCAGACCAGCTACATTTTCCTCCAAATCATTTAGATATACTACAAACATCAAAGGTCCCAGCAGTGATCCCTGCGGAACACCATTAGTCACATCCCTCCATTCAGAAAAACACCCATCCACTGTTACCCTCTGTCTTTTATGACCAAGCCAGTTCTGTATCCATCTTGCCAGCTCACCTCTGATCCTGTTTGACTTCACCTTTCGTACCAGTCTGCCATACGGGACCTTGTCAAAGGCTTTAGTAAAGTCCATACAGGTAACATCCACTGCCCTTCCTTCATCAATCATCTTCGTCACTTCCTCAAAAAACTCAATCAAAATAGTAAGACACGACCCCCCCTTCACAAAACCATGCTGCCTCTCGCTAATAAGTTCGTTTGTTTCCAAATGGGAGTAAATCCTGTCCCGAAGAATCCTCTCTAATAGTTTCCCTACCACTGGCGTAAGGCTCACCAGCCTATAATTTCGTGGATTATCCTTGCCACCCTTCTTCAACAAAGGAACAACATTGGCTATTCTCCAGTCATCTGGGACCTCACCTGTAGCCAATGAGGATGCAAAGATTTCTGTCAAGGCGCCAGCAATTTCTTCCCTTGCCTCCCTCAGTATTCTAGGGTAGATCCCATCAGGCCCTGGAGACTTATCTAAATTAATGCTTTGCAAGACACCCAACACCTCCTCCTTATTGTTAATGAAATGACTGAGACTATCTGCACTCCCTTCCCTAGGCTCATCATCCACCAAGTCCTTCACTTTGGTGAATACTGATGCAAAGTACTCATTTAGCACCTCGCCCATTTCCTCTGGCTCCACACATGGATTCCCATCTCTGTCCTTGTGTGGGCCAACCCTTTCCCTGGTTACCCTCTTGCTCTTTATATATGTATAAAAAGCCTTGGGATTTTCCTTAATCCTGTTTGCCAATGCCTTTTCATGACCCCTTTTAGCCCTCCTAACTCCTTGCTTAAGTTCCTTCTTACTGCCTTTATATTCCTCAAGTGCTTCGTCTGTTCCTAGCCTTCAAGCCCTTACAAATGCTTCCTTTTTCTTTTTGGCTAAGCTCACAATATCCCGTGTTATCCAAGCTTCCCGAAACTTGCCAAACTTGTCTTTTTTCCAGAACATGGATTCTAATCAGCTGACGTTTGAAAGACTCCCACATGTCAGATGTTGATTTAGCCTCAAACAGCCGCCCCCAATCTAAATTCTTCAGTTCCTGCCTAATATTGTTATAATTAGCCTTCCCCAATTTAGCACCTTCACCAGAGGACTACCCTTATCCTTATCCACAAGTACCTTAAAACTTATGGAATTATGGTTACTGTTCCGGAAATGATCCCCCACGGCAACTTCGACCACCTTGCCGGGCTCATTCCTCAATGCCAGGTCCAGAATGGCCCCATCCCTAGTTGGACTATCTACATACTGTTTCAAGCAGCCCTCCTGGAGGCTCCTCAGAAACTCTGCCCCATCCAAGCCGCACAAAGCGAATCCCAGTCAATATAGTGGAAGTTATAATCACCCACCACAACAACCCTGTTACCTTTACATCTTTTCAAAATCTGTCTGCATATCTGCTCCTCTCCCTCCCGCTGGCTGTTGGGAGGCCTGTAGTAAACCCCCAACATCGTGACTGCACCCTTCCTATTCCTGAGCTCCACCCATATTGCCTCGCTGTATGACCCCTCTGAGGTGTCCTCCCGCAGTACAGCTGTGATATTCTCCTTAACCAGTAATGCAACTACCCCACCCCTTTTACATCCCCCTCTATCCCGCCTGAAGCTTCTAAAACCTGCATCATTTAGCTGCCAATCCTGCCCTTCCCTCAACCAAGATCCCAGAAATAGCAAAAACATCATATTTCCAAGTACTAATCCAAGTTCTAAGTTCATCTGCCTTCCTTGTTATACTTCTCGCATTGAAATAAATGCACTTCAGACCACCAGTCCCGCTGTGCTCAGAAACATCTCCCTGCCTGTTCTTCCTCTTCGTCCTACTGGCCTTATTTACTATGTCCTCCTCATTTATTTCACTAGCTGTCCTACTGCTGTGGTCCCCCCCCCGCCCCCCACCCCCGCGCCTGCCACACTAGTTTCAACCCTCCCGAGTGATGCTTGCAAACCTTGCAGCCAGGATATTAGTGCCCTTCCAGTTTATATGCAACCCGTCCTTCTTGTACAGGTCCCATCTGTCCCTGAAGAGATCCCAATTGTCCAGATATCTGAAACCCTCCCTCCTGCACCAGCTGCTCAGCCACGTGATTAGCTGCACTATCTTCCTATTTCTAGAATCACTAGCACGTAGCACTGGGAGGAATCCAGCGATTACAACCCTCGAGGTCTTGTTTTGTAACTTACTGCCGAACTTCCTAAACACCCCCTGTAGGACCTCATCACTCTTCCTGCCTATGTCATTGGTACCGATGTGTACCACAACCTCTGGCTGTTCACCCTCCCCCTTCAGAATGCCCCCTGTCCGTTCAGAGATATCCTTGACCCTGAAACCAAGGAGGCAACATACCATCCTGCAGTCTCTTTCACGTCCACAGAAGCGCCTATCTGTGCCCATAACTACAGAGTCCCATATAACTATTGCTCTTCTGCGCTTTGTCCCTCCCTGCTGAACAACAGTGCCAGCCGTGGTACCACTGCTCTGGCTGCTGCTGTTTTCCCCTGATAGGCCATACCTCGTGCAGAGTTGGGTCACCAAATCCTCTGTCCTCCCTGAATATCTGCTGCAGCTCACAACACAACCTCCAACAAACCATCCACAGCACCTCCACTAACTTTACAATAATAGAAGTAAGTCAAAAGCCTGTAAGTAAACCTGTAAGTTGGATGCCTGGTCCTTTTAATTGATACTAGAGGGGGTTCCTCATGTTGCTGAATGTATGTTCAGCTGAGAGTGACTAACACATGCGGTCAGTGGACATGTACAGACCAAGTTTCAAAGACGTACATCAATGCTGCCGGTATGGTACATTGACATCACATTCAAAACCATCCGCAGAGCAACAACACAAACATGGTACGATTGAGCTGGAGCCCTGCCCAGCATGGGGCACTTTGCACGCCGCACTAGAAGTGCCTGCCTGTGCAGTTCACATCTCTGTATGGATCCCAGCTTCTGTACCGTCAGCACCAGTAGTGCTGTACAGTCTAAAATAGTGGCTCGGGACAGATACAGTGGGAAAGGAATTCACTTCAGAAGGACTAATGAGAAAAGATTGAAGTCAAAACATTTTCAGGAATATGAGATTGGGCAGGAGAATGGGGCTAATTGGCGGGGTGAGGCCATGGAGAGATTCAAACACAAGAATGACTATATTAAAATTAAGGTGCTGCCAGACCAGGAGCCAATGTAGATCAGTGAGTACAGGGGTGATGGGTGATCAGGATTTGGTGTGAGTTAGGATACAGGCAGCAGAGTTCTGCATGGTCTGTGGTTTATGGAGGTTTATAACTGGGAGGGTGACCAGGATAGAATTGGAATAGTTAAGTGTGGATTTAACAAAGGTACAGGTGAGGGTTGATGCAGCAGATTGGCTGAGACAGAGGTGGAGGTGGGGGATATTACAGAGGTGGCCATAGACAGGGTTGGTAATGGAGAGAATATGGAGATGGACTCAGCTCAGGTTTAAATAGAACACACCGATTGCAAACAGTCTGGTTCAGCCTCAGATATTGGGCAGGGTGGTGTATTTGTTTCACAGATAGGGGATGGAGTTTGTGATGGAGACCAATGACACTGGCTTCAGTCTTCCCAAAATTTACATAACAGAACAGTATTTCAGTGAAACGGGGTTTGCAATGCCCTACCGGGAAATAGAGACAGCAACAGTAGTAAAGATGAGAGAGCAAATGTCAAGAAAGCCAATAAAGTTGGCAATGGTTTATCGAGCTAATAGCTGGACATATTCACCAGGAATACAACGGCAGCAAAAAGTGCAGAGTAAATTATAGGAGCAGTAATGCTGTTAGACTTGGTTTATAGAATTAATATCTAGATAGAGAGACTTACCAGGGACACCAATAATAGCCAGGATGGGATAGTAAATGTATTGAATAATCTTCAGTGCGAGATGTATACGAGAGTTTAATGAGTACCGATCATAATATGTCGAAAGGTAGTAAAGATCCAAGGATAAACTCCTGTCCATTGTTGTAACATTCCAATCTATTGTTCTCAGATTCTGACCCATTGTTGTAACATTCCAATCTGTTGTTCTCAGATTCTGACCCATTGTTGTAACATTCCAATCTGTTGTTCTCAGATTCTGATCTATCCTTTCTCTCTCTCTGGAGCCGCTGATCTCTGTTGTGCCGGGGTTGATGTTCCGGCTGAAACTATGGGACAACACATGACAGCCCCTTATTAATAGAAGATGGAAAACTTCCAGTGACACAATTAGGGTCCATGGAGACTGACATTATTTGCAGTCACTGAACAAACAGATTCAGTTAACCCTTTTCAATACAGCACTTTTTGTATCACAATAAAGTAGATCATTTACCCAGTCTGGATGGGATGCATGAGGGTTGCTGAGGGATGGAATGGTGGAAGTAGCAGAGGCACTGGCCAGCATAATCCAATCCGTCTTGTACATGGGAGTGATGACGTAATTTCACTGGCTCACCACTCTCTGGGTGAAGAAATTTCTCCTCAGTTCAGTCC
Organism: Heterodontus francisci; assembly: GCF_036365525.1. NCBI lineage: Eukaryota > Metazoa > Chordata > Chondrichthyes > Heterodontiformes > Heterodontidae > Heterodontus > Heterodontus francisci. Next base: position 473,857 of record NW_027141410.1, read on the forward strand.
TGAAAAGTTTACCCCGTATCCTTAGCCTATGACACCTTGTTCTGGACTCCCCCACCATCGGGAGCATCCTTCCTGCAACTACCCTGTCAAGTCCTGTTAGAATTTTAGTGCTTTCTATGAGATCCCTCTTCACTCTTCCGAACTCCAGCGAATATAATCCTATCTCTCCTCATACGTCAGTCCCGCCATCCCAGGAATCAGTCTGATAAACCTTCATTGCACTCTTGCTATAGCAGGAACATCCTTTCTCGGAGAAGGAGACCAAAACTGCACACAATATTCCAATTGCGGCCTGACCAACGCCCTGTATAACTGCAGCAAGACATCCCTGCTCCTGTACTCGAATCCTGTCTCCATGAAGGCCAACATAACATTCGCCTTTTTCTCCCGCCTGTTGCACCTGCATGCTTACCTTCAGTGACTGGTGTACGAGAACACCCAGGTCTCGTTGCGTATTCCCCTCTCTCAGTTTATCGCAGTTCAGATAATAATCTGCCTTCCTGTTTTTGCTACCAAAGTGGGTAACCTCTCATTTATTCACATTATACTGCATCTGCCATGCAATAGCCCACTCACTCAACTTGTCCAAATCACCCTGAAGCCACTCTGCATCCTCCTCACAACTCACCCTCCCACCCAGTTGTGTGTCTTCTCAAAATTTGGAGATATTACATTTAGCTCCCGCATCGAAATCGGCAATATGGAGTGTGAATAGCTGGGGTCCTAGCGCCGATCTCTGTGGTACCCCACTAATCACTGCCTGCCTTTTGGTAAAAGATCCGTTTATCCCTACACTTTTTTTCCATCTGCCAACCAGTTTTCTATCTATCGCAATACACTTCCACTAATCCCATGCGCTTTAATTGTACTCACTAATCTCTTATGTGGGACTTTGTCGAAAGCCTTCTGAAAGTCCAAATAAATCACATTCTCTGACTCCCCCTCATCAACTCTATTAGTTACATCCTCGAAGAATTCTAATAGATTTATCAAGCATGATTTCCCTTTCGGAAATCCATGCTGACTCTATCCGATTCTACCACTGTTCTCCAAGTGCTCTGCCCTAAAAAATTTGATAATGGACTCCAGAATTTTCCCGCTACCAACGTCAGGCTGACTTGTCTATAATGCCCTGCTTTATTTTTCCCTCCCTTTTTAAATGGTGGGGTTACATTAGCTGCCCTCCAATCAGCTGGAACTGTTCCAAAGTCGAAGGAAGATGGAAAGATGACCACCAATGCATCCACGATTTCCAGGGTCACTTCCTTAAGTAATCTGGGATGCAGATTATCAGGCCCTGAGGATTTGTCAGCCTTCAATCCCATCAACTTCTCCAACACAATTTCTCTACTAATACTGATTTCCTTCGGTTCCTTCCTCTCACTAAACCCTGTGTTCCCCAACATTTCTGGTAAGATATTTGTGTCATCATTTGTGAAGACAGAATCAAAGTATGCATTTAGTTGGTTAGCCATTTCTTTGTTTCCCCTAATAAATTTCCATGTTTCTAACTGTAGGGACCTACATTTGTCTTAACCAATCCTTTCCTCTTCACATACCAACAGAAACCATTACAGTCAGGTTGTATGTTCCCCGCAAGCTCACTCGTGTACTTTATTTTCCCCTTCTTAATCAATCCCTTGGTCCTCCTTTGTTGAATTCTAAACTGCTCCCAATGCTCAGGTCTGTTGCTTCTTTCTGGCGAATGTATATGCCTCTTCCCTGAATCTGATACTTTCTCTAATTTTCCTTGTAAGCCATGGTTTGGCTACGTTTCCCATTTTACTTTTGCGCCAGACAGCAGTAAACAATTGTTGCAGTTCATCAATGCACTCTTTGAATATTGCCATTGCCTTTCCACCATCATCCCTTTAAGTAACGTTTCCCAATCCATCATAGCCAACTCGTGCCTCATACCTTCATACTTTGCTTTATTAAGATTCACGACCCTAGTCTCAGAATCAACTACGTCACTCTCCATCTTAGAGTCAGAGATTCGTACAGCATAGAAACAGGCCCTTCGGCCCACTGCGTCCATGCCGACCATAATGCCGATCTATACTGATTCCACGTGCCTGCATTATTCCATATCCGTCTATGCTTTGCTCATTCAAATACCTGTCCAGATGACTCTTAAATGTGGCCACTGTTCCTGCCTCCACCACCTCCTCTGGCAGCTCATTCCAGATACGCACTATTCTTTGTGTGTAAAATTTACCCTTTTAATCCCGTTTAAACCTCCTCCCTTTCATCTTAAATCTATGCCCTCTAGTTTTCGTCACCCCTACCATGGGAAACAGACTCTAACTACCTGCTCTGTCTATGCCTCTCATAATTTTATATACCTCCATCATGTCCCCTCTCAGCTGTCTTTGCTCCAGGGAAAACAGACCCAGCCTACCCAATCTCTCTTTATCACTCAAGCCCTCCAAACCAGGCAATATCCTTATAAATCTTTTCTGCACCCTCTCTAGCTTAATCACATCTTTCCTGTAGTGCTGCGACTAGAACTGCACACTGTACTCCAAATGCGGAATAACCAATGTTATGTACAACTGTAACATGACGTCCCAACTCTTGTACTCCATGCCGCAGTTGATGAAGACAAGCATGCCATGCACCTTCTTCGCCACCCTGTCTACCTGTGTTGCCACAATCAGGGAACTATGCACTTGCACCCCAAGGTCTCTCTTCTCAACAACACTCCCCAGGCCCTGTCATTCACTGTACATGACCTGCCCTGGTTTAACCTCCCAAAATGCATCACTTCGCACTTGTCTGCATTAAATTCCATTTGCCAATCCCTTGCCCACTTTCCAAGTTTATCTATATCCTGTTGTAACCTTAGACAACCTTCTTCACTTTCTACTATTCCATCAATTTTTGTATCATCAGCAAACTTACCAATCATGCCCCCTGCATTCATATCCAAGTCATTAATATATATGACAAACAAGAGAGGGCCCAGAACCGATCCCTGCGGCACACCACTGTTCAACAGCCTCCAATCTGAAAAACAACCCCCCACTACCATCCGATCACGAAGCCAAATTTGTATCCAATTGGCTAGCACACCCTGGATCCCATGTGTTTGAACCTTCTGGACCAGCCGACCATGCGGGAAATTGTCAAAGGCCTTGCTAAAGTCCATGTAGACAACGTCCTTCACCCTGCCCCCGTCAATCCTCTTGGTCACCTCCTCAAAGAACGCACTCAAATTCCTGAGACATCATTTCCATGCACAAAGCCATGCTGACTATCCCTAATCAGACGTTGCCTTTCCAAATGCATATAAATCCTGTCTGTCAGAATCCCTTCCAGTAACTTTCCCATCACTGATGTAAGGCTCACCGGCCTGTTGTTCACTGGCTTATCACTGCCGCCCTTATTAAATAAAGGCACAGCATTAGCTATCCTCCAGTCTTCCAGTATCTCACCTGTGGCTAACGATAATGCAAAAATCTCTGCTCGGGCTCCAGGAATATCCTGCCTTTCTTCCCATAGCATCCTAGGATACACCTGGTCAGGCCCTGGGTATTTATCTACCTTAATGAGCTTCAAAACCTCCCACACCTCCTTCTTTGTAATGTTGATATGCTCCAGGAGATCGCTGTTCCCTCCTGTGAACTCAGTAGCTTCCATGTCGTCTCCATGGTAAATAAAGACGAGAAGTATTCATTTAAGACCTCGCCCATTTCACGTGGCTGCACACGTAGATTACCACACTGATCCTTAAGGGGACTGACTCTCACCCTAGCTACCCTTTTACTCTTAATATACTTATAGAATATTTTAGGATTCTCCATTATCTTAGCTGCCAGGGAAATCTCATGGCCCAATTTCTCCCTCCTAATTTCTTTCTTTAGTGTACTCCTCCATCCACTGTACTCCTGGAGGGACTCGTTTGATCCCCACTGCCTATACCTGACATATTCCTCCTTCTTTGTCCTGACCAGACCCTCAATATCCCTCGTCAACCAACGTTCCCTAAACTTGCCAATCTTGCCCTTCCATCTAACAGGAATATGCCGGCCCATAACTCTTCCTATCTCACTTTTAAAAGCCTCCCACTTGCCAGAAGTCCCTTTACCTGTAAACAGCCCCTTCCATTCAGCTTCTGAGAGTTCCTGTCTGATGCCATCGAAATCAACCTTCCTCCAATTTAGGACTTGAACCTGAGGACCAGTCCTATCCTCTTCCATAACTATCTTGAAGCTAATAGAGTTATGGTCACTGGTCCCAAAGTGCTCCCTCACTAACACATAATCCACCTGCCCATCCTCATTTCCAAAGAGGAGGTCGAGTGTCGCCTTTTCTCTCGTAGGGCCATCCATATACTGTTTCATAAAACTATCCTGGACACACTGAACAAATTCTTGCCCATCTGATCCCTTAGCACTAAGGCAGTCCCAGTCAATATCAGGAAAGTTAAAATCACTTACTATTACAACCCGAAAATTCCTACACCTATCTGTGATTTCCCTGCATATATGCTCCTCCAATTCCCTCTGACTATTGGGGGGCCTATAGTATAATTCCATCGAAGAGACCACCCCTTGCTTATTTCTAAGCTCCACTCATATGGCCTCACTGGACGTTCCCCCCGGGATATCCTCTCCAACTACTGCCGTGATGTGCTCCCTCATCAATAGTGCAACTCCCCATCCTCTCTTCCCTCCAACTGAAGCATCGGTACCCCGTAACATTGAGCTGCCAGTCTTGCCTATCCCTCAACCACGTTTCTGTAATAGCTATAATATCACAATCCCATGTACTGATCCATGCTCTGAGTTCATCTGCCTTACCTGTAAGGCCTCTTGCATTAAAGTACTTGCAGTTTAGTTGACCAGACCTTCCACGCTCCCTGTCAGGCCACTGCCAGGCCCGCCTACTGGACTTGCTTGCATTAACCTCTACATTTACCTTAACTATCTCATCGGAGAGACTACTACTTTGAGTCCCACCTCTCTGCAAGACTAGTTTAAACCCTCCCGAGCAGCAGTAACAAACCTCCCCGCAAGGATATTGGTCCCCTTCCAGTTTAGGTGCAATCTGACCCTCTTCAACAGGTCACCTCTGCACCAGAAGAGATCCCAATGATCCAAGTAGCTGAAGCCCTCCCGCCTACACCAGCTCTTCAGCCACACTTTCATTTGCCTAATCCTCCTATTCCTATCCTCACTAGCACGTGGCACAGGGAGTAATCCTGAGATTCTTCTTCTTCTTTGTCTTTGGCCTCCTTACCTCGAGAGACAATAGGTAAGCGCCTGGAGGTGGTCAGTGTTTTGTGCAGCAGCGCCTGGAGTGTTTATAAAGCCCAATTCTAGAGTGACAGGCTCTTCCACAGGTGCTGCAGAAAAATTTGTCTGTCGGGGCTGTTACATAGTTGGCTCTCCCCTTGCGCTTCTGCCTTTTTTCCTGCCAACTGTGAAGTCTCTTCAACTCGCCACACTTTAGCCCATCCTTTATGGCTGCCCACCAGCTCTGGCGATCGCTGGCAACTGACTCCCACGACTTGTGATCGATGTCACAGGACTTCATGTCGCATTTGCAGACGTCTTTAAAGCGGAGACATGGACAGCCGGTGGGTCTGATGCCAGTGGCGAGCTCGCTGTACAAAGTGTCTTTGGGGATCCTGCCATCTTCCATGTGGCTCACGTGGCCAAACCATCTCAAGCGCCGCTGACTCAGTAGGGTGTATAAGCTGGGGATGTTGGCCGCCTCGAGGACTTCTGTGTTGGAGATACGGTCCTGCCACCTGATGCCAAGTATTCTCCGGAAGCAGCGAAGATGGAATGAATTGAGACGTTGCTCTTGGCTAACATACGTTGTCCAGGCCTCGCTGCCATAGAGCAAGGTACTGAGGACACAGGCTTGATACACTCGGACTTTTGTGCTCCGTGTCAGTGCGCCATTTTGCCACACTCTCTTGGCCAGTTTGGACATAGCAGTGGAAGCCTTTCCCGTGTGCTTGTTGATTTCTGCATCTAGAGACAGGTAACTGGTGACAGTTGAGCCTAGGTAGGTGAACTCTTGAACCACTTCCAGAGCGTGGCCGCCGATATTGATGGATGGAGCATTTCTGACATCCTGTCCCATGATGTTCATTTTCTTGAGGCTGATGGTTAGGCCAAATCCTGAGATTACTCCTAGAGGTTCTACTTTTTAACCTTCTGCCTAACTCCCTATATTCACTTTGCAGGACCTTATCTCTTTTCCTATCTATGTCGTTCGCAGCAATATGGACTACGACCTCTGGCTGCTCACTCTCTCCTTTCAGAATTTCCTGCAGCCACTCCGAGACATCCTTGACCCTCGCAGCAGGGAGGCAACATACCATCCTGGTGCCTCTTTTGCGGCCACAGAAACGCCTACCTGCACCCCTTACGATAGAATTCCCTATCACGATAGCTCTTACACCCCTTTTCCTGCCCTGCTGTGAGGCAGAGCCCTCTGTGGTCCCATGGGCCTGGCTGTTGCTGCTTTCCCCAGGGAGGTCATCCCCCCCAACAGTATCCAAAGTGGTCTATCTGTTTGAGAGGTTGTGGCCACAGGGGACTCCTGCACTACCTGCCTGTGCCTACTACTCTGTCTGGTGATCACCCGTCCCTTTTCTGCCTGTGCAGCTATTATCTGCGGTGTGACCACCTCGCTAAACCTGTTATCCACGACTTCCTCAGCATTATGGATGCTCCACAGTGATTTCACCTGCAGCTCCATCTCCATAATGCGGGTCGCCAGTAGTTGCAGATGGATCCACTTCCTGCACACATGCTCACTAGGGACACTGGAAGCATCCCTGATTTCCCACAAAGGGCAGGAGGAGCAGATCACGGGGCTGAACTCTCCTGTCATGACCTACCCTTAGACTAATTAGTTACACCCTTAATAAAAAAAAATACTAATTACATGAGGGGCCTTTTTCTACCCACTTCAATCTAAGATTCTTAATAAACTGCACTGAATTAAAAAAAGAAACACTTCAGTAGTACTCACCTTATCACCAGAGTTCTTTTCCCACAAAAATAAACTTTTCACTTTTTTAAAGATATCTACATGCACTAATAGCTGCTACTCACCCAACCAATCAGCTTGCAGCTCTCCTCTGACGTCACTGTTGGCTTTCTTCATGACAAATTCTATCATATTATGGTCGCTCATCCTCAAGGGATTTCACACAACTAGATTGTCAATTATTCCTCTCTCTTCACACAATACCCAGTCTGGGATGGCCTGTTCTCTATTTGGTTCCTCAACATATTGGTCCAGAAAACCATCCCGTATACACTCCAGTAATTTCTCCTCTACGTTATTGTGACAACTTTGATTTGACCAATCTATATGCAGATTTAAGTCACCCATAATTACAAATGTTGCTTTATCGCATGCATCTCTTATTTCCGGTTTAAGACCATTCCCACATCACCACCACAGTTTGGGGGTCTATGTATAACCCCCACTAACGTTTTTTGCCCCTTAGTGTTTCTCAGCTCGACCCATACAGACTCCACATCATCAGATCTCATATCCTTCCTCACTATTGTATTACTTCCCTTTTTAACCAGAAATGCAACTCCACCGCGGGTGGAAATACGCCATTTTACTGATGGTGTGAATATTTGGTCAGAAGCTCATCGCAAGGCATCTCAAGGTTAACTATGTAACCAAGTGTGTGAACAGTTTGGCTTTTCGTCTCAAACATTTACAAAGGAGAGGGATGGAGTGTGTAGCTAGGAAATATTTGAAGCAGAGACAGAAAGCAATGGCTTCAATCTTCTCAATATTTAATTGGCATTGCAGATGTGTGAGGTAATACATTTTGAAAGGAGGAATGAGGAGAGACAATACAAGTTAAATGGTATAACTATAAAGGTGGTGAAATAACAGAGACACCTGGAGTATTTGTACACAAATCTTTGTAGCCAAACCTTTAATAAATATATGGGATCCTCGGTTTTATAAATAGAGGCAAAAAAAGCAAAAGCAATGACATTATGTGAAACATATATAAAATACTAGTTCAGCTGCACCTGAAGTCTTGTGTCGAATATTGGGAACCACACTTTAGGAAGGACATGAAGCCTTCGGAGAGGGTAAAGAACTGTTTTACGAGAATTTGTGCAGGCATGAGGGATTACAGTTATGTAGCTGTGGTTGTTCTGCTTAGAGCAGAGAACTCACAGAGGAGATTTGATTGAGCTGTTTAACATTAGGAAGGGTTTAGATAAATTAAATAAAGAGAAACTGTTTCCAATGTCCAAGGGGTCACTAACCAGAGACACAGATTTAAGGCGATTGGAAAGAGAAGCAGATCTGAGGATTTTTGTTTCTGAGTGGTTTGGATTTGGGATGCACTGTCTGATAGGCTGATGGATACAGATTCAATAGTAGATCCCAAAAGGGAATTGGATAAATATCTGAAGCAGGAAAAATGTTAGGATATAGTGAAAGAGTCAGGGAGTGGGTGTAACTGGATTGCTCTTTGAATGGGCCAGCACTGACTTGATGGGCAGAATGACATCATCAGGGCTGTGCTATTCTATGATTCTATGATTGTTCCTGCCTGTATTTTCCCAATATTCCTATCCTTTCAGCAGCTGTTTGATAAAGTAGCACATAACAGCTGTGTTACCGAATTAGAAACACATGGGATTAAAGCACCAATGTCAGCAGTGACTCCGTTTGTCGCTCTCTCCCCTTTCAGTCACAAGCTTCTAGGATCAAGTGTCACTGCAGGACTTGATGACAAGAATCAAGGCTGACACTGCAGTCCTGTACTGAGGGAGTGCTGCACTGTCCGAGGTGCCGCCTTATCAAAGAAAAGGGAAAGCCAGGCCCCGTCTGCCCTCTCAGGTGGATGTAAAGATCCTATGGAATTATTTAGAAGGTCAGGGGAATTATTCCCAGTGTCCTGGTCAACATTTACCCCTCAAATTAACATTACAGAAACAGATCTGATCATGACCACACTGCTGCTTGTGGGATCTTGCTGTGCGGAAATTGGCAGTCTTTTGCCTACATTACAAGACAGACTAAACGGTAAAAAGTACTCGTTGGTTGTCAGTCGCTTTGGGACATGCAGTGGTCATGAAGGCGTTACATAAATGGAAGTCCTTTTTTTATTTTCAATGTCAGCATGCAGGAAATTAGGTCAGTGACAGAAAGCAGAGAGTAGCGGAGAATGGTTGTTGTTTAGTCTGTAGGGAAATACAAAGTGCGGTTCCCCAGCGTCACTGTTGGAATCACTGTTGCTGTATGTTAATGCAATGGGCTTGTGTACAGAGAGGACAATTTCAACGTTTTCAGAAGGCAGGAATCTCAGAAATGTTAATAAACAGTGTGATGGATAGTAACAGACTTCAGCAGGACAGAGACTGACTGGTGAAATGGACAGGAACATGGCAGATGTATTTTAACACAGTGAAGTGTGAAGTGAGACATTTGAATTGGAATTAGAATTAGAACATTACAGCGCAGTACAGGCCCTTCAGCCCTCGATGTTGCGCCGACCTGTGAAACCATCTGACCGACACTATTCCATTTCCATCCATATGTCTATCCAATGACCACTTAAATGCCCTTAAAGTAGGCGAGTCTACTACTGTTGCAGGCAGGGCGTTCCACGCCCTTACTACTCTCTGAATAAAGAAACTACCTCTGACATCTGTCCTATATCTTTCACCCCTCAACTTAAAGCTATGTCCCCTCGTGTTTACCATCATCATCCGAGGAAAAAGACTCTCACTATCCACCCTATCTAACCCTCTGATTATCTTGTATGTCTCTATCAAGTCACCTCTCCTCCTCCTTCTCTCCAATGAAAACAACCCCAAATCCCTCATCCTTTCCTCGTAAGACCTTCCCTCCATACCAGGCAACATCCTAGTAAATGTCCTCTGCACACTTTCCAAAGCTTCCACATCCTTCCTATAATGCGGTGACCAGAACTGCACGCAATACTCAAGGTGCGGCCTCACCAGAGTTTTGTACAGCTGCATCATGACCTCGTGGCTCCTAAACTCGATCCCCCTACTAATAAAAGCTAACACACCATATGCCTTCTCAACAGCCCTATTAACCTGGGTAGCAACTTTCAGGGATTTATGTACCTGGGCACCAAGATCTCTCTGTTCATCTACACTACCAAGAATCTTCCCATGAGCCCAGTACTCTGCATTGCTGATACTCCTTCCAAAGTGAATCACCTCACACTTCTCCGCATTAAACTCCATTTGCCATCTCTCAACCCAGCTCTGCAGCCTACCTATGACCCTCTGTACCCTACAACACGCTTCGACACTATCCACAACTCCACCGACCTTCGTGTCATCCGCAAATTTAGTAACCCACCCTTCTACACCCTCATCCAGGTCATTTATAAAAATGACAAACAGCAGTGGCCCCAAAACTGAACCTTGCGGTGCACCACCGGTAACTAAACTCCAGGATGAACATTTGCCATCAACCACCACCCTCTGTCTTCTTTCAGCTAGCCAATTTCTGATCCAAAGCTCGAGGTCACCTTCAACCCCATACTTCCGTATTTTCTGCAATAGCCTACCGTGGGGAAACTTATCAAACGCCTTACTGAAATCCATATACACCACATCCACGGCTTTACCCTCATCCACCTGTTTGGTCACCTTCGATAAAAACTCAATAAGGTTTGTGAGGCACGACGTACCTTTCACAAAACCGTGCTGACTATCGCAAATCAACTTATTCTTTTCTAAAAATCCTATCTCTTATAACCTTTTCCAACATTTTACCCACAACCGAAGTAAGGCTCACAGGTCTATAATTACCAGGGCTGTCTCTACTCCCCTTCTTGAACAAGGGGACAACATTTGCTATCCTCCAGTCTTCTGGCACTACTCCTGTCGACAATGACGACATAAAGATCAACAACAACGGCTCTGCAATCTCCTCCCTGGCTTCCCAGAGAATCCTAGGATAAATCCCATCTTGCCCAGGGGACCTATCTATTTTCACACTTCCCAAAATTGCTAACACCTCCTCCTTGTGAATCTTAATCCCATCTAGCCTAGTAGGCTGTATCTCAGTAATCTCCTCGACAACATTTTCTTTCTCTACTGTAAATACTGACGAAGAATATTCATTTAACGCGTCCCCTACCTCCTCTGATTCCACACACAACTTCCCACTACTATCCTTGATTGGCCCTAATCTAACTCTCGTCATTCTTTTATTCCTGATATACCTATAGAAAGCCTTAGGGTTTTCTTTGATCCTATCCGCCATTGACTTCTCGTGTCCTCTCCTTGCTCTTCTTAGCCCTCCCTTTAGATCCTTCCTGGCTAGCTTGTAACTCTCAAGCGCCCTAACTGAGCCTTCACGTCTCATCCAAACATAAGCCGCCTTCTTCCTCTTGACAAGCGCTTCAACTTCTTTAGTAAACCACAGCTCCCTCGCTCGACAACTTCCTCCCTGCCTGACAGGTACATACTTATCAAGGACATGCATTTGCTGCTCCTTGAATAAGCTCCACATTTCGATTGTTCCCATCCCCTGCAGTTTCCTTCCCCATCCTACACATCCTAAATCTAGCCTAATCGCGTCATAATTTCCTTTCCCCCAGCTATAATTCTTGCCCTGCGGTATATACCTGTCCCTGCCCATCGCTAAGGTAAACCTAACCGAATTGTGATCACTGTCGCCAAAGTGCTCACCTACATCTAAATCTAACACCTGGCCGGGTTCACTACCCAGTACCAAATCCAATGTGGCATCGCCCCTGGTTGGCCTGTCAACATACTGTGTCAGAAAACCCTCCTGCACACACTGGACAAAAACAGACCCATCTAAAGTACTCGAACTATAGTATTTCCAGTCAATATTTGGAAAGTTAAAGTCCCCCATAACCACTACCCTGTTACTCTAGCTCCTGTCGAGAATCATCTTCGCTATCCTTTCCTCTACATCTCTGGAACTATTCGGAGGTCCATAGAAAACTCCCAACAGGGTGACCTCACCTCTCCTGTTTCTAACCCCGGCCCATACTACCTCAGTAGACGAGTCCTCAAACGTCCTTTCTGCCGCTGTAATACTTTCCTTGATTAACAATGCCACACGCCCCCCTCTTTTACCCTCTTCTCTGTTCTTACTGAAACATCTAAATCCCAGAACCGGCAACATCCATTCCTGCCCCTGCTCTACACATGTCTCCGAAATGGCCACAACATCAGGATCCCAGGTACCAACCCATGCTGCAAGCTCACCCACCTTATTCTGGATGCTCCTGGCGTTGAAGTAGACACACTTAAAACCAAGTTCTTGCTTGCCAGTGCCCTCTTGCGTCCTTGTAACCTTATCCCCTACCTCACTACTCTCAACAGCCTGTACACTGGAACTACAATTTAGGTTCCCATTCCCCTGCTGATTTAGTTGATACCCCCCGCAGAGCACTAGCAAATCTCCCCCCCCCCCCACCCCCAGGATATTGGTACCCCTCTGGTTCAGGTGAAGACCATCCTGTTTGTAGAGGTCCCACCTACCCCAGAAAGAGCCCCAATTATCCAGGAAACCAAAACCCTCCCTCCTACACCATCCCTGCAGCCACGTGTTCAACTCCTCTCTCTCCCTATTCCTCTCTTCGCTAGCACGTGGCACAGGCAACAACCCAGAGATAACAACTCTGGTTGTTCTCGCTCTAAGCTTCCACCCTAGCTCCCTGAATTTCTGCCTTAAATCCCCATCTCTCGTCCTACCTATGTCGTTGGTGCCTATGTGGACCACGACTTGGGGGTGCTCCCCCTCCCGCTGAAGGATCCCTAAAACACGATCCGAGACATCACGTACCCTGGCACCTGGGATGCAACACACCGACCGTGAGTCTCTCTCGTTCCCACAGAACCTCCTATCTGTTCCCCTAACTATGGAGTCCCCAATGACTAATGCTCTGCTCCTCTTCCCCTTTCCCTTCTGAGCAACAGGGACAGACTCTGTGCTGGAGACATGCACCCCATTGCTTACCCCTGGTAAGTCTTCCCCCGCAACAGTATCCAAAACGGTATACCTGTTGTTGAGGGAAACGGCCACAGGGGATCCCTGCACTGCCTGCTGGTTCCCTCTCCTTCCCCTGACGGTAACCCATCTATCTACTTCTTTTACCTGAGGTGTGATTGCCTCCCTATAACTCCTGTCAATAATCCCCTCCACCTCCCGAATGATCCGAAGTTCATCCAGCTCCAGCTCCATTTCCCTAACGCGGTCTGCGAGGAGCTGGAGTTGGTTGCACTTCCCGCAGATGCAGTCAGCAGGGACACTCTTGACGACCCTTACCTCCCACATTCTGCAGGAGGAACATACAACTGCCTTAACCTCCATTCCCACTATTCTAGATTCCCAACAAGTCTACTGAAAAAACAAAAAAAACAAAGTCAAAACTTGTTCGCTTAGCAATCCGACGGACTGAACGTTTTAAATAAAAAGCTTACCTTATCAACACACCAGAGTCCTTTTTTTTTGGTTAGAGGAGGAGGGTGGGTGGGAGACACTACACGTGTAGTATCTCTGGTACTGCCACTGCCCAAATAAATAGTTTTCCCTTACGCAGCAGTCCCCTGGTCCTCCGAAACAAAAGGGGATTAACTTGTAATTTACACTGAAATTAACCACTCAGCTGTAAGTTCGCTCCGCACCTCCTTCTGTCAAAGCTGCTCCTCGCAAAAAGAAAATGATTTAAAAACTGCCCAAATAAATAGTTTTCCCTTACCCAGCAGTCCTCTGGTCCTCCGAAACAAAAGTGGATTAAATTGTAACTTGCACTGAAATTGACCGCTCAGCTGTAAGTTCGCTCCACACCTCCTTCTGTCCAAGCTGCTCCTCGCAAAATTTGGGTATACAATATGAGGAGAAACAACGTAAACTCAATGGTACCATTATAAAGTGGGTGCTGGATTAGAGCGACCTGGGGTGTACACACACAGATCTTTGAATGTAACATGTAGTGTCCTTGGTGTTAGAGAGAGAGGCACAGAGTAATAAAACTCAGGAGGAAATGCTGATGTTTATCCATCATTGGTTAGGTCCCAGCTGGAGAATTGTGTCCAATTCTGATCACCACACTTTGGTAAGGATGTCAAGGACTTAGTGAATATACTGAGGTGATTTACTAGAATTGTACCAGGGATCTGGGAATTCAGTTACGTGGAGAGATTGGAAAAGCTGGGATTGTTCTCTTTAGAGCAGTGAAGGGTAAGGGGAGATTAAATATAGAATTCAAAATCATGAAGGGTTTTGATAGGTTAATTAATGTGAAACTGTTTCCAGTGTCAGTAAGTTCAGTATTAAGAAGACACAGATTGAAGGTAATTGACAAAGAACCAAAGGTGAAATGAGGAGAATTTTCTTACACAGCGAGTTGTTGGGATCTGGAATTCACTGCCTGCAAACATGGTGGAAGCAGATTCAATAATATCTTTCAAAAGAGAATTCAGCAAATACATGAATTGGAATTTAAAAAGCTGGGGTGTGGGTCAAGAGGAGGAGAGAGGAACTAATTTGATAACTCTTTCAAAGAGACTGCACTGACACAATGGGCTGAATACCCTCCTTCTGTGCGTAGGGTTTGTGATTCATGATTTCCCCGTGCCCGTTCTTGTTGAGGCAGGTGACACACAAAGCTCCTGCTTTCTCCTCATTTCCATGAATTCTTCTTGCTGCCCAGGGTGACCCACGCTGATGTCTGTCTGCACATTAACTGTGAGCGAAGTGTGCGTGAGGCTGGTTTGTGTTTCAGCCAGCATTCAGCTTTTAAAGGCAGTCTGTCCCTCTTAAAGGGAAGCTGCACTGAATCACAGGAGGCTGTGTGTGCTGCTGACTGTGAATTCTGCAATTGGAAACAAGGTAAATGGAATCCTAGGACAGAGAGGGGGATCTGCAGTTCACGGATGTGGTGATGGAGGCCTTAGTCATGGAGGGGGACAGGAGGAGGGAGGCCACGTTTTCATGGCGTTTGGCCGAGACCCTCAAGTAACACTCTCTGAAGGGAATGGGAGCAGGTGGCCAGGGAGGTCAATGCAAGAAGTCCGGCCCCGAGGACCTGGCAGCAGAGTCGGAAGAAGTTTAATGAGCTCACACGGGTGATCAATGCCGGTGAATTCATCTCCACATGGCATCTCCTACCCCAACACAACCAACCTCGCACATTGCTCAATGTTCCACACCCCCATCACTCACCCATCAGCAATCCCCAACACTCAGGATTCAAACCAAACATTCACTTACTCCACCTCACCCTCACACACATTCCACTGATGCCAGCCTCACACCCACCTCTCAATGCCTCCACATACCTCCAACTATTCAGCTATGGTCGGCAAATCACCCAAACACAGTGAAACACAATCACTGCCATTCTGCTCTCTCTCTTACAGGACAAGGCGGCCCATAATCACAGGATACAGCCGTGTTCCGGCGAGGGCCAGGCATACCTTCATCCCCTGAGCCTGAGGGACGAGATGGTTCTTCACATCATGGGTACGGCTGTGACAGTGCCCGTAGCATCCGGCATCACCGACAGTATTCAGGATGATGCTATGTTCCTGCCTTATGTCCCTTGTTAACTCCCACTTCCCCCTCATCCTGCTGTCTGGGATGATGTACAAGCTTCAGATGGTGGGACCATTGACCTCCTGCTTTCCATCCCACCCTCAATCCCTCACCCCAACTTTCCCCTTCTAATTTTAAACTTTCCAATTATAACTCAAAACTACCAGCTTTCCAGTCACAGCAGCTCCAGGAGACAGAGAGAGAGCAGCAGCACAGCACTGATGGCGAAGCACCATCACTTGGTCTAATACTCACAGCCAACAGATCAAATACTTACACTGTGTGTGCTTTAGAGGCTGGTATAGAGTCGGAATCTACACGTGGTGAGTCACCGAGCACAAGTGAGCTGCAGCCAGGCCAGGGGGAAAGGATAGTTCATGTGTCAGCTCACCAGAGGGCGAGGTCACAAACGAGTTATAATACACAGGACTCAGATATGAACATTGCTGGAACTGCATACAGGAGAATGCTGATGGACATGTACACTGAGATACTTTGTCCATTGACAGGCCTGTCAGACAGTCTGTTATCACTGTTAAGGAACATGGAGGAGTCCGGCTCCAACATGGCACAGGGCATTTCACAGAGACTGAAGCCCATTCTTTCCCCTGTGGAAGTGGTCACTAACTCCATGACATCACTAGCAGACCCAGCCATGATACAGTATCTGGTAATCATTGTCTCAGCTTCCACTGCAGCACAGACGGCAGACACCCAACGTCTCAGTGCTGCAATGGAAGCTCAGACTGAGGTCATGTGATCCATGCTTGCTGCCATGCAGGATCAAGCTTCTCTGGTGGGTAGGGCAGAGCCCCCTCCTCTTGCCTTTTGACATAGATTCCCCTCTCTGCAGCCTCTGCTCCATTTGTTGGTCATGTTACAGACCCAGAGACACAGTAACTACAGTCCCCAAACCTCGTCCAGAATTGGGTCACAAAGTCCTCTGTCCTGCCTGAATGTCTGCAGCAGCTCACAACACAACGTCCAGAAAAACATCCAAAGCACCTCCACTAACTTTACAATGGCATTAGCAAGTCAAAAGCCCCTGACCTGTAAGTTGGATGCCTGGTCCTTTGAAATAACAAGTGACTAACACAGGTTGTCAGTGGACATCCACAGACCAAGTTTCAAGGAAAGACATCAACACTGTTGGGCTGGTGCACTGACGTCACCTTGAACCCTCCTTACACTAACAGCACATACCAAGTACGCCCGGGCAAGTCCCCTGCCCAGCATGGGGCACTGTGTTGGCCACACTAGAAGCGACCAGCTGTGCAGATAGCATCATTTTATGGATCAAGGTTTCTGTAACATTGGCACCAGCACGAAATTCACAGCCGGGAGGGATAGAGAGAAAAAGCAACTCACTTTCAATGGGGAATTGGGAAAAGAGTTGAAGGCATAAGATTTTCAAGAATATGGGATATGGACAGGGAAATGGGACTAATTGGAGGGGTGAGGCCATGGAGGGATTCAAACACAAGAGTGAGAATATTTAAATTAAGGTGCTGCCAGACCGGGAGCCAATGTAGATCAGTGAGCACAGGGTTGATGGGTGATCAGGATTTGGGGTGATGGGTGATCGGGATTTGGTGTATATTAGTTTACAGGCAGCAGAGCTCTGGATGGTCTGTGGTTTATGGAGGTTTATAACTGGGAGGGTGACCAGGACAGAATTGGAATAGTCAAGTGTGGATTTAACAAAAACACGGATGAGGGCTTATGCAGAAGATGTTTTGAGACAGAGGTGGACATGGGTGATATTACAGAAGTGGTATTAGGCAGGTTAAGTGATGGAGAGAACATGACGATGAACTCAGCTCAGGTATAAATAGAACATAGAGGTTGTAAACAGTCTGTTTCAGCCTCAGCCATTGGCTAGTGAGGTCGATATAGACAGTGGATAGGGAGCAGACTTTGTGAGAGAGACTGAAGTCAGAGGCTTCAGTATTCCCAGGATTTACATGCAAAGAGCACAAGTCAGTGACATATAGTTTATAGATATAATAGTTGGATACAGAGACTTACCAGGGACACCAATAATAGCGAGGATGGGATAGTAAATCGTTTGAATCATCTTTAGTGCATAATAGATTTGCATTTCTAATTTTCTCCAATAATAATCTGCAGTAACTTCGCCAAACCAATAGGATAAACTCTTGCTGACCATTTTTGTAAAATTCCAATCTATTGTTCTCAGATTCTGATCAATCCTTTCCCACTCTCTGGAGCTGCTGTTAGTGTGGGGGTGATGCTCCCGGCTTGGAATAACACATTGAAAGAAATCCCTTATTAATGGAAGTGGAACACTCTCCAATGACTCAATTAGGGTGCATGGAGACTGACATTAATTACACACACTGAACAAACATATTCAGTTAACCCCTGTCAAACCAACATTTAGTGTCCCAAAATAAAGTAGAACATTTACCCAGACTGGATGTTATGTATGAGGTTTGTTAAGGGAAGGAGTGGCAGAGTCACTGGCCAGAAGCTTTCACTCCTCCTTGGCTATGGGAGTAGTGACAGGGGAGTGGAGGACTGTAAATTATGCACCCTGTTTAAAAAAAGAGATGGGATAAACCCTGTAACTTCTGACCAAACAGTCTTATGTCGGCGATTGGAAATTTCTGGAGGCCATAACCCAGCTCAAAAATATATCTTTCTTGGAAAAACATCTGATAATAAATGACAAACAGGATGGATAGCTTGATAATCAATCATGTCTGATAATCTTGATCAAGTTAGTTGATGACATAACTGTGAGTGTTGATGAGGTCAGCTTGTTTCGTGTTATGTATATGAACTTTCAAAAGGCCTGTGATCAAATGACATTTCATAGACTTGTTATGAAAAATGGAAGACATGAATTAATGTGACAGTGATAGTGTGGATATGACATTGACTCAGGGACAGAAAGCAGAGAGAAGTTGTGAACAGACATTGTTTATTCTGGGGGAGGGGGAGTGTACAGTGCTATTTCTCAGGGGTCCGTGTTAGAACCAGTGCTGTTCCTGACATATAGATAGATACATGATATAGAATTAAATGTAAAAATAAACAATTTCAACTCCTGCAGATGACATGAAACTCATATGCAAGAGTGGCAAAGGCGCAGACCACAGAATTATCCAACCTCACAGACTGTGTATTTTTTTTTATTTATCATGGACTCTCATCCAACACCAGTGTATTTCTCACTCTAATTTATTTGTGTATGATTCTCGTGTCTGCGTGAATGTCTGGCGTACATGTTTATTATTTTATTTAGATCCAGTTTAGTTTGTTAAGTCTAATAAACTCACCTCTTGTTTAATCTCAAGAAAACCTGTCTGATTGGCTCTTTCACGAGCACAATAAAAGTATAAGGTAAAATACTCACTGAGGTGGTCAGCACGTCCACTGCTAAAAAGGAATAAAGCCTACTGTGGTCAAATCTGAGATAGGACAAGAGGGGACCTGGGACCACTCCTCACATGGCTGTAACAGAAATTGATTGTAACCCAATGACAAACGAGAAATTAGAAGTAGGAAAAACAATTGATTCCCAGAAAAAAATGAAGATTTCAATGTAGATTTTATTGTGGCTTTCGCTGCTACAGCACTAAAAAGTTCACATTCGGAGACAGTACCATCCTAAGCCACAGTTTATGAAAATATGAACAGATGAATTAGGAGCAGGAGTAGGGCACTCGGCGCCTCAGGCCTGCTCTGCCATTCAATAAGATCATGACTAATCTGATTGTAAACTCGACTTCACATTTCCACCAGCCCCCGATAACCTTCAACCCCTTGCTTATCAATAATCTATCTACCTCTGCCTTACAAATATTCAAAGACTCTGCTTCCAGCGCCTTTTGAGGAAGAGATTTCCAAAAACACACGACCCTCACAGGAAAAAAATCTCCTCATCTGTGTGTTAAATGGGTGACCCCCACCCCTTATTTTTAAATAGTGACCCCTAATTCTAGATTCTCCCACAATGGGAAACATCCTTTCCACATCCACCCCGTCAAGACCCCCCGGAGTCCTATATGTTTCAATCAAGCCGCCTCTTACCCTTCTAAACTGCAGCGGATACAAGCCTAACCTGTCCAATATTCCCTCATAAGACGGCCCGCCGATTCCAGCTATCAGTCTCATAAGCCTTCTCTTTACTGCCCCCAATACATTTACATTCTTCTATTAACAAGGAGACCAAAACTGTACACAATACTCCAGATGTGGTCTCACCAATGCCCTGTGAAACTGAAGCATGACCTCCATACTTTGCTATTCAATTTCTCTAGCAGTAAACAATAACATTCTATTAGCTTTCCAGTTACGTGCTGTACCTGCTTACTAGCCTTTTGTGATTCATGCACTTGGACACCCAGATCCCTCTGCATCTCAGAGCACTGCAATCTCTCACCATTTAGATAACAGGCTTCCTTTTTATTGTTCCTGCCAAAGTGGGCAATTTCACACTTTCCTGCAGTATACTCCATTTTCCAGGTCTTTTCCCACTCACTTAACCTATCTATATTCCTTTGCAGTCCCCTATGTCCTGTTCATAACTTAGTTTCCTACATATCTTTGTGTCATCGGAAAATTTAGCAACTATACCTTCGGTCCCTTCATCCAATTCATTAATATAAATTGTAAAAAGGTGAAGCCCCAGCACTGATCCCCGTCGCACACCACTTGTTTAATCTTGCCAACCAGAAAATGACCCATTTATGCCGACACTCGGTTTCCTGTTCGCTACTCAATCTTCTATCCATACCAATAAGTTACTCCCTTCACCATGAGCTTTTATTTTCTGCGGTAAACTTTGATGTGGCATCTTATCAAATGCCTTATAGAAATCTCAGTACAGTACATCCACCGGTTCCCCTTGATCCACAGCACATGTAACTCCATCAAAGAACTCCAACAAACTGATTAAACATGATTTAACTTTCATAAATCCATGTTGATTCTGCCTGATTACCTCGATTTGGTCTAAGTGCCGATTATACCACCTCTAATAATAGCTTCCAACTTTTTCCCCAAGACAAATGTGAAGCTAACTGGCCTGTAGTTTCCTGCTTTCTGTCTGCCTCCCTTTTTGAATAAAGGTGTTACATACAGAGTGAAGTAACTTGGTACAGGTTAAAACCCTGTCTGCTGGAAAGTTGAGTAATGTAGCTGGAAGGTTAGGGATTACACTCCGTCCAAAAGCTAGGAAACCCGAAATAGTAAGACTGTGACCAACCATATTTCACTTGAATCTGAAGGCTCAAACAGGGTTAGAATCACTAAAAGATAGAGTAATGTTAGCTAAGGTAAAACGAGAACAGAAGAGACTTGAATTAGAATTCCAGAGAGAGCGAGAAAGAGCAGAGTGAGAGTCAAGAAAGGGAAAAAGTAAGAGTGTTCCAGAAGGAGAAGGAGAAAAGGGAGTTAAGGTGGCTCAAACAACTAGAGGAAGTCCCAGTACACCCAGTGAAGGCACAGCTGCTGACGGAGCTATCCCTAGCTCAGGATCATGTGCTGAGCTCTTAAAGATCTCCCAGTTCATTCTAAAGTTCAATGAGGAGGATATGGCAGCACTTTTCATTACTTTTAAAAAGTTTTCAAAGCAACTGCAATGACCGTCAGAGAACTGGATGCTGGTTTTACAAAACAAAATGACAGGAAAGATGAAAGTTCATCAGATTATGAGAGGACTGAAAATGCTATCCTGGGCCCATATGAGATAGTACTGGAGCTGGACCAGCAGAAATTCAGAATCTTTGTAAAGCAGCCTGACCAAACCTACCTGGCGCTTGAAAGAGTTAAGCAATTTCAGAACATTGGAACATAGGAGCAGCAGTAGGACATCGAGCCTGTTCCACCATTCAATATGATAATAGCTGATCATCCACTTCAATGCCTTTTTCCCACACTATCCCCATTTCCCTTTATGTCACTGGTATTTAGGCCGAGGCATTGAGGACCAGAGTCGGGACGTCATGTTACAGTTGTGCATAACGTTGGTTAGGCCGCATTTGGAGTATTGTGGGCAGTTCTTGTCGCCACACTACACAAAAGATGTGATTAAGCTAGAGAGGGTGCAGAAAAGATTCACAAGGATGTTGCCTGGTTTGAAGGGCTTGAGTTATAAAGAGAGACTGGATAGGCTGGGTCTGATTTCCCTGGAACGAAGGAGGCTGAGAGGAGACATGATAGAGGTATATAAAATTATGAGAGGCATAGAAAGGGGAGATAGCCAGAGTCTGTTTCCCATGGTAGGGGTGACTAAAACTAGAGTGCATAGATTTAAGGTGAGAGGGAGGAGGTTTAAAGGGATCAAAGGGGTAAATGTTTCACACAAAGAATAGTGGGTATCTGGAATGAACTGTCTGAGGATGTGGTGGAGGCAGGAACAGTAACGACATTTAAGAGGCATCTGGACAGGTACTTGAATGAGCAAGGCATAGAGAGATATGGAATTAATGCAAGCAGTTGGGATTAGTATAGATCGGCATTATAGTCAGCCCAGACGTGGACGGCCGAATGGCCTGTTTCTATGCTGTACTACTCTATGACTTCATTTATAAATCTGTTAATATCTGCTTTAAACATACTCAATGACTGAGCTTCCACAGCCCTCTGGGGTAGAGAATTCCAAAGATTCACAACCCTCTGAGAAAAGGCATGTCTCCTCATATCTGTCCTAAGTGCATTTCCACTTATTTTGAAATTGTTTCCCCTGGTTCTAGACTCCCCAACCAGGGGATACATGTTAGCTGCATCTACCCTGTCTATCACTTTCAGTATTTTGTAGGTTTTAATAAGATCACCTCTCATTCTTCGAAACTCTAGAGAATACAGGCCCAGTTTCCCCAATCTCTCTTCATGGGATGGTCCCGCCATCTCGGGAACAAGTCTGATGAACCGTCATTGCACTCCCTCTATGATCATAACATCCTTCCTAAGGTAAGGGGACCAAAACTGCACACATTACTCCAGGGGCAGTCTAACCAAGGTTCCATACAATTTCAGCAAAACGTCACTACTACTGCACTCAAATCCACTTCAATAAAGGCTAACATACCATTAGTCTTCCTAATTGCTTTCTGCACCTGCATGTTTGTTTTCACTGACTTATTGATGAGGACATACTACAAAGTTGTACTTCGTACAACTACACTTTCTAATCTCCTACCGTTTAAGAAGTACTCTGCACATCTGTTCCTGCTACCGAAGTGGATAACCTCACATTTTTCCACATTATATTTCAACTGCCATGTTCTTGCCCACTCACTACGACTGTCCAAATCCCCTTGAAGCCGCTTTGCATCTTCCTCGCAACACTCATTCCCATCTAGTTTACTGGCATCGAAAACCTGGAAATATTACACTGGTCCCCACATCCTAGTCATTGATACATATTGTGAAGAGCCGGGGCCCAAGCACTGATCCCTGCAGTACCCCACTAGTCACAGCCTGCCAAGGCAAGAATTGCCCATTTATTCCTACTCTCTGCTTTCTGCCTGTTACCTAATCCTTAATCCATGCCAGTACATTATCTCCTATCCCATGTGCTTCAATTTTACTAACCAACCTCCTGTCGGGGACTTTATCAAAAGCTTTCTGAAAATCCAAGTATACCACGTCCACCGAATTCCCTTTATCAATTCTGTGAGCAACATCCTCAAAAAACTCCAACAGGTTCGTCAAACATTGTTTCCCTTTATATATCCATGTTGACTCTACCTAATCAGATCCATTTATCACATTCTTTAGAATAGAGTATAGCTTGTTCCCAGCGACTGATGTAAGGCTAACATGTCTGTAGTGCCCTGTTTGCTCTCTCCGTCCATTCTTAAATACTGGGGAGACATTTTCTATCTTCTAATCTACAGGAACAGTTCCAGAATCTACAGAATATTGAAAGATATTCACCAATGCATCCACTATTTCCAAAGCTTCCTCTTTCAACACCCTGGGATGTAGAATATCAGGTCCTGGGGACTTGTCAACCTTCAGCTGCATTAATTCCTCCAAGACAACCTTCTTACTAATACTAATTAAATCCATTTCCTCATTCACCCGAGTCCCTTGGATCGCTAACTCTGGGAGATTTCTTGTATCTTCCTCAGTGAAGACAGACACAAAGTAATCATTTAGCTTCTCTGCCATTTCTCCATTCCCCATTATAAATTCTCCTGACACTGCCTGTAATGGACCCACATTTGTCTTAGATAAACGTTTCCTTTTCACGTATCTATAGAAGATTTTACAGTCCATTTTTGTGTTTGTTTTTGGCCAGTGATATGAGCTCTCAAGATAGAGCCCACATATGAAACCCTCAGAGCGGTGATCCTCCTCGAGGAGTTCACAAACTCGCCCCCTCCCAGTAAAACCCACATAGAGGGACAGAAGGTTCAAAGGTATTCTGGCTGATGAATTTTCCCATGTACACAAAGCCTTAACCCCAGAGGAAAACCCTTTCCTCGTCACCCCAAAGATCCGTGAATAAAAGGTGGAAGGGAGATCGGAGCCCGAGCAGCCATGGGCAAGAAGCGGGACATACAAGGGTCCATCCTCAGGTCAAATAGGTGCTGAGAGCAGGAGTAATGGCTGAAGATCTGCGTGTTTCCACAGTAATAAGGCAGGTCACCATTGAGTTGACTAATGGAAGTGATGGGGAAAACCTGTAGGATTAATCAGAGTCCACCAGATCAGTGCTGGAAAACGGGCCCTGATGGAAAGCACAGCAGGTCAGGCTGTGCCTTTAACTGTAACAGTCAGACACAGTAACCCCACCACAGAGAGTGCAGGAAAACTTAACAAAATCCCTGAGAGTTACCAGGAATTTGTATTCCAAGGAAAAGTGACCCCATACCCCTCGAGAGGGGCAAGCAAACCCATAGTCATACTGAGGGATACAGGGGCCAAACAAACCCTTCTGCTGGGAAAAGACCTTTACCCGAGAGAGTGCAGTGAATGCTAGAGTGTTAGTGAATGGTATCGGAAGATGATATATGACCATACCTGTATATCAACTGCACTTGGAATGTGACCCAGTTTCAAGACTGCTAACCATGGGGATTGTACCTAGTTTACCGGTGGAGGGGTCGATCAGCTCCTGGGTAATGATCTGACAGGGGAAAAGGTGGCAGCTTCCCCAGTAGCTCTGGAGAGACCAAAAGAGGTCAGGGAGACAGAGCAGTTACAGGAGAAGGTCCCTGGCATTCTCACTGATTGTGTGGTGACTCGGTCCATGGACAAACAATCCCCTGAACTGTCACTGCAGACGGATGACTGTTGGAGAAACTCAAGATTGTGCCCAATTGTTGAACAAATTCTCCGGACTCTGACGTTGAGAACAAACACTTTATTTTTGATATCTTGGGGGAGCACACCTTACCTAAAGGCGATCCAGTGCTGCTCCCCCATGATATCAAAAATAAAGTGTTTGTTCTCAACGTCTGAGTCCAGAGAATTTGTTCAACAATTGGGCACAATCTGGATTTTCTCCAACAGTTTTGTGTAGTCGTCAGGATCCCTGAGTTCACGGGATCCAAAAGAACCTAGTGAAAAAACTAATCGACAGGATCAGGGGTAAGTCAACTTTTCGGCGACCCTAGTGTCTCAATCACGCTGCCTGAGCCGGAATTAAGAGGGCGATGGGCCCCACGTGAAGGCCAGATAACTGGGAGAGGGGGGGACAGAGTGGTCAAGGAAGAATTGGATGAAACCTGATCAGAAAAGTTCTAAAATTGAGTAAGTTAAATCTCACACATGGGAAGTGAGTAATTCTGCGAAGGGAAGTTGAAAAGTAGATAAGTGGAAAATCCAGTAAATTTAGGAATCTGGCATCATCGGCTGGGCCGAATACCTGATCCCATTGAGTATACGAAGTTAACTCTCACACATGGGAAGTGAGTAAAATACGGTGACAAGATATGGGACAGAGATGACTGGGGCTGTAACTAAATTACCAAATTGACCCAACAGGCACGTTTTCGGGGCTCCTGAGTACACCCGCTGATCTGGCCCTGGAGAAAGATGCGGGTGACAAGAGTTGGAGAACGAAAGTACCGTTGACCTGAAGAGACAGGGATGAGCCGGTTCGCTGACCTTGAGAATTTAACATTAACTGCGCCTGTTCGTCTCTTTGTGTGTGGTTTTGTCTTTTGTTTGTGTTAATGTTGTTTACTCCATAGAAATTAGCTCGTAAAATTAGAAGGTTTTGAGAAAGTAGATGCAAGAATGGACTCAACAGCTTCCAAGAAGGAAGGGTCGCCCCCGGGGACGAGTAATCCATGTCCTCTGGAGAAAGGCGACCCACGTCTGTTTGCCCCCTTGAAGGAGACGCAGAAGTGTCACGGTAAATATGTGTTTTAAAGATAGGTATGTTTTAAAGTAAAAACAAGTTACGGTGTATTTGATTCAATTGTGAGAATGTTGGAAGCTTCCACGAATGAATTGAATATCTGGGATGTACAG
This sequence comes from Heterodontus francisci, assembly GCF_036365525.1. NCBI lineage: Eukaryota > Metazoa > Chordata > Chondrichthyes > Heterodontiformes > Heterodontidae > Heterodontus > Heterodontus francisci. The sequence continues at coordinate 499,891 of NW_027141410.1, forward strand.
TTTGTGTTCTGTAAAACTAACTGTCGTTAACTCTTTGTTGTCTGGCTTTCATGTTGAAAATTGAAGTCTATTAAGTTGTTTGGAATTGAATGATTGTGAAAAGTGATTGTTCAGTGTGTTCATTTCTATTTAGTGTTGTGCACCCAGGAATGGGATATAAAATTGAATTATATTTTAAGTTAAAGTTTTATTTTTAGTTGGTTTTGCAATTGTGAAAAGGCAATGAACAATTTTCTGAGGGATAAGCTTCAGCCTTGAAGGTCTGAAGGTCTGGCAGAAATCAAATTTGGGGTTTGGAACATTGTTTTAATTGGAAAGTCTGCTATTGTTTTATTTTGCAGTCTAAATTTGAAGACATGTTTTACTGACTGTTATATTGTTTTAAGGGAAAGAAAGGATAGAAAAGGAGGTATAGGAAAGATTCTGTCTGTTTAAAAAGATTTAAGTTTGTGTAAGGACCTGGTGTTAAGTCTTTTGTTCTAAGAATGTTAAATAACTTTTTATTTAGTTTTTGGTTTTATTACAGTCATTTGAAAAGGCGCCTGAAGTAAGAGCAAGAAAATGATGTAATTTACCTATATTTTAAAATAAGCACGTGCTATTCTGTTCTGTGTGTACTTAATAAGTATTATAAGTTAATAAGTCTGAATTGAATTAATACTGTTAAGGGTAATTGACCTGTTTAAGTTGAAGAACTGGAAATGTCATTTGCAACCACAATGAACTTTCAAGTTTAGCATGTCGAGTTTTGGAGGAGTCTTAAGTTCCGGACAGAAGACTCGTTCATATAACATCGGCAGTTTTGATTTTTAAATATTATTGCAATGAATTGGAATTGGAATCATCTTTGTTGTAAAAATCCTTGGATTAGGAACCTCTTACAAAAGATACGAAAAAATGTGGAAACAATTGGAGTGTAATCTAAAATGCTGTCTTTCCTGATGGAGATGCTTTCCTTTGAATTTGAAAATGTTACACATGATTTTGTTGTTTTTAAACCCTAAGGATACCAAAAGGATTGAAAAAATTTAAAATGGATAGTTCTTTTAGATCAGAAAAAAAAGTTTTGTAAAGTGACGTAGCTGAGAATGTTTTGCTCCGCGCCCTTGGAGGCAAACAAAGAACTTAACCCGCTGCAGCTTTTTGCATTGCTGAGAGTCAAATTTATACATATTGGACATTGTTAAATTTTACATTTCTAAATTGACAGATAGAATTGGACAAATGAACCCATTGGGCTCAGGGGCAGAGCCACAATGGATTCTTTTTAAGCTGGTGACGGCAGGTTCCAAGGCCACATGAGAACTGATGCCGCAACAAGAGATCCAGTAGGGAACACTACCAATATAATGCGGTGACCAGAACTGCACGCAATACTCCAGGTGCAGTCTCACCAGAGTTTTGTACAGCTTCAGCATGACCTCGTGGCTCCGAAACTCGATCCCCCTACTAATAAAAGCTAACACACCATATGCCTTCTTAACAGCCCTATTAACCTGGGTAGCAACTTTCAGGGATTTATGTACCTGGACACCAAGATCTCTCTGCTCATCTACACTACCAAGAATCTTCCCATTAGCCCAGTACTCTGCATTCCTGTTACTCCTTCCAAAGTGAATCACCTCACACTTCTCCGCATTAAACTCCATTTCCCATCTCTCAGCCCAGCTCTGCAGCCTATCTATGTCCCTCTGTACCCTACAACATCCTTCGGCACTATCCACAACTCCACCGACCTTAGTGTCATCCGCAAATTTACTAACCCACCCTTCTACACCCTCTTCCAGGTCATTTATAAAAATGACAAACAGCAGTGGCCCCAAAACAGATCCTTGCGGTGCACCACTAGTAACTAAACTCCAGGATGAACATTTGCCATCAACCACCACCCTCTGTCTTCTTTCAGCTAGCCAATTTCTGATCCAAAGCTTTAAATCACCTTCAACCCCATACTTCCGTATTTTCTGCAATCCTATTTGATTTTTTAGTCGTCTTCTGAGAGAGAGATAGACGGGATGAGGGAAAGAGAGAGAGAGATAGACGGGGTGAGGGAAAGAGAGAGAGAGAGAGATAGACGGGGTGAGGGAAAGAGAGAGAGATAGACGGGGTGAGGGAAAGAGAGAGAGAGAGATAGACAGGGTGAGGGAAAGAGAGAGAGAGAGATAGACAGGGTGAGGGAAAGAGAGAGAGAGATAGACAGGGTGAGGGAAAGAGAGAGAGAGAGAGATAGACAGGTTGAGGGAAAGAGAGAGAGAGAGAGAGATAGACGGGGTGAGGGAAAGAGAGAGAGAGAGAGATAGACGGGGTGAGGGAAAGAGAGAGAGAGAGATAGATGGGGTGAGGGAAAGAGAGAGAGAGAGAGATAGACGGGGTGAGGGAAAGAGAGAGAGAGAGACGGGTTGAGAGAGAGAGACACACACACATAGTAAGGGAGAGGGTGAGGAATAAAATGTCTCCTGGGGATTGGACGTGCTCGAGGGGCCGAACGGCCTCCTCCTGTCTTCCTAAGTTTTTTATCAATATTACATCCTGAAATAAACAAGGTCTTGGTCATTTTTTAGCAAATGAAATGCAAGTAATTAACAACAGGTTCTCCTTTAAAATTATTAATCCGAATTCACAATAGTATTTGTGTGAATTTGGGGTTGGCAGATAATTTGCTGTTTATTAACATCACTGAATAAATTAATATTGGAAGATTCAATGTCATTTTGTTCCCATCCTTGTTCAATTTCCTACTGATTCCTTCGAAGATCTAAACCGAAGGAGCATTTCTGGCAGTGCGGGGTCCCTTTAAGAGGTTGGGACTGACACTCTCCCTACTCCCTCCACCCCCCTCGGGGACACAGCGCTGGGTCAGGGGTAAACAGACTGGACGGACACTGGGATTGACCAATAACCCCTGACCCCAAAGGCAAGAAAAGGAAAGCAAAAATTCTCCTGGTCCCTGAGAAATCAGATTGACAATAAATTTAAAACCCGAGAGTGAAATATAAAAGGAGAAAAGAGAGATTATGATGTTTGTAAAAACAGTATTTAAACAGAAGGCAGTATGTGTGTTTATCTGTCTAAGTTGGTCAATGTGAATATATGTGTCTCTGTGTGGGTTTTTCTCTCTCTCGATCAGTGGGAGTGGATGTGCCTGGGTGTGGATTTCTCTGTGTGTGTGTGTGTGTGTGTGTGTGTGTGTGTGTGTGTGTGTGTGCGCGTGTGTGTTTTTATCTGGACGTGTTAGTCTATCTGTGTTTACTTGGCTGTCTATGTGTCTCTGTGTGTTTGTGTTTCCAATTCTGGATGTGAGGGTGGGAGAGGACACAAAAGGACACACTCTAATCTCTTATTAAAGATCTTCCATCTTAACAACTCCAATAAATATGCAGAAATATCCTGCACAAAATATCAACCAGTTGTTTCTTAATACTTGTCAGGACAAAGGTTCCTCTCTCAAACACGGCCGATGTTGGGTTTATATGGGCTGATGATACAAAGTTAGGTGGTACTGAAAGCTGTGAGGAGGGCACAAAGATACTGCATTGGCAGATGGACGGGTTAAGCGAGTGGGCAAGAAAGTGGCAGCTGGAATATCATGTGGAGAGATGTGAGGTTCTTCACTTTGGCAGGAAGAATAGAAACACAGAACATTTTTCAAATGTTCCCTCTGAACCAGAGGGGTACCAATATCCTGGGGGGGAGATTTGTTAGTGCTCTTAGAATTAGATTTAGAACATTACAGCGCAGTACAGGCCCTTCGGCCCTCGATGTTGCGCCGACCTGTGAAACCATCTGACCTACACTATTCCATTTTCATCCATATGTCTATCCAATGACCACTTAAATGCCCTTAAAGTTGGCGAATCTACTACTGCTGCAGGCAGGGCGTTCCACACCCCTACTACTCTCTGTGTAAAGAAACTACCTCTCACATCTGTCCTATATCTATCACCCCTCAACTTAAAGCTATGTCCCCTCGTGTTTGCCATCGCGATCCGAGGAAAAAGATGCTCACTATCCACCCTATCTAACCTTCTGATTATCTTATATGTCTCTATTAAGTCACCTCTCCTCCTCCTTCTCTCCAACGAAAACAACCTCAAGTCCCTCAGCCTTTCCTCGTAAGACCTTCCCTCCATATTAGGCAACATCCTAGTAAATCTCCTCGGCAGTCTTTCCATAGCTTCCACATCCTTCCTATAATGCGGTGACCAGAACTGTACGCAATACTCCAGGTGCGGTCTCACCAGAGTTTTGTGCAGCTGCAGCATGACCTCGTGGCTCCGAAACTCGATCCCCCTACTAATAAAAGCTAACACACCATATGCCTTCTCAACAGCCCTATTAACCTGGGTAGCAACCTTCAGGGATTTATGCACCTGGACACCAAGATCTCTCTGTTCATCTACATTACCAAGAATCTTCCCATTAGCCCAGTACTCTGCATTCCTGTTACTCCTTCCAAAGTGAATCACCTCACACTTTTCCGCATTAAACTCCATTTGCCATCTCTCAGCCCAGCTCTGCAGCCTATCTATGTCCCTTTGTACCCTACAACATCCTTCGGCACTATCCACAACTCCACCGACCTTAGTGTTATCTGCAAATTTACTAACCCACCCTTCTACACCCTCTTCCAGGTCATTTATAAAAATGACAAACAGCAGTGGCCCCAAAACAGATCCTTGCGGTACACCACTAGTAACTAAACTCCAGGATGAACATTTGCCATCAACCACCACCCTCTGTCTTCTTTCAGCTAGCCAATTTCTGATCCAAAGCTCTAAATCACCTTCAACCCCATACTTCCGTATTTTCTGCAATAGCCTACCGTGGGGAACCTTATCAAACGCCTTTCTGAAATCCATAAAAACCACATCCACTGCTTTACCCTCATCCACCTGTTTGGTCACCTTGTCAAAAAACTCAATAAGGTTTGTGAGGCACGACCTACCCTTCACAAAACCGTGCTGACTATCTCTAATGAACTTATTCTTTTCAAGATGATTATAAATCCTGTCTCTTATAACCTTTTCCAACATTTTACCCACAACCGAAGTAAGGCTCACAGGTCTATAATTACCAGGGCTGTCTCTACTCCCCTTCTTGAACAAGGGGACAACATTTGCTATCCTCCAGTCTTCCGGCACTATTCCTGTCGACAATGACGACATAAAGATCAGGGACAAAGGCTCTGCATTCTCCTCCCTAGCTTCCCAGAGAATCCTAGGATAAATCCCATCTGGCACAGGGGACTTATCCATTTTCACACTTTCCAAAATTGATAACACCTCCTCCTTGTGAACCTCAATCCCATCTAGCCTAGTAGTCTGTATCTCAGTATTCTCCTCAACAACATTTTCTTTCTCTACTGTAAATACAGACGCAAAATATTCATTTAACACTTCCCCTATCTCCTCTGATTCCACACACAACTTCCTACTACTATCCTTGATTGGCCCTAATCAAACTCTAGTCATTCTTTTATTCCTGATATACCTATAGAAAGCCTTAGGGTTTTCCCTGATCCTATCCACCAATGACTTCTCGTGTCCTCTCCTTGCTCTTCTTAGCCCTCCCTTTAGATCCTTCCTGGCTGGCTGGTAACTCTCAAGCGCCCTAACTGAGCCTTCACGTCTCATCCTAACATAAGCCTTCTTCTTCCTCTTGACAAACACTTCAACTTCTTTAGTAAACCACGGCTCCCTCGCTCGACAACTTCCTCCCTGCCTCACAGGTACATACTTATCAAGGACACACAGTAGCTGCTCCTTGAATAAGCTCCACATTTCGATTGTTCCCATCCCCTGCAGTTTCCTTCCCCATCCTACGCATCCTAAATCTTGCCTAATCGCATCATAATTTCCTTTCCCCCAGCTATAATTCTTGCCCTGCGGTATATACCTGTCCCTGCCAATCGCTAAGGTAAACCTAACCGAATTGTGATCACTATCACCAAAGTGCTCACCTACATCTAAATCTAACACCTGGCCGGGTTCTTTACCCAATACCAAATCCAATGTGGCATCGCCCCTGGTTGGCCTGTCTACATACTGTGTCAGAAAACCCTTCGGGGTGGTTTAAACTAAATCAGCAGGGGCATGGGAACCTAAATTGTAGTTCCAGTGTACAGGCTGTTGAGAGTAGTGAGGTAGGGGATAAGGTTACAGGGACGCAAGAGGGCACTGGCAAGCAAGAACTTGGTTTAAAGTGTGTCTACTTCAACGCCAGTAGCATCCGGAATAAGGTGGGTGAGCTTGCAGCATGGGTTGGTACCTGGGATCCTGATGTTGTGGCCATTTCAGAGACATGGGTAGAGCAGGGGCAGGATTGGATGTTGCAGATTCCGGGATTTAGATGTTTCAGTAAGAACAGAGAAGAGGGTAAAAGAGGGGGGGGGGGTGTGGCATTGTTAATCAAGGAAAGTATTACAGCGGCAGAAAGGACGTTTGAAGACTCGTCTACTGAGGTAGTATGGGCCGAGGTTAGAAACAGGAGAGGAGAGGTCACCCTGTTGGGAGTTTTCTATAGACCTCCGAATAGTTCCAGAGATGTAGAGGAAAGGATAGCAAAGATGATTCTCGACAGGAGCGAGAGTAACAGGGTAGTTGTTATGGGGGACTTTAACTTTCCAAATATTGACTGGAAATACTATAGTTCGAGTATTTTAGATGGGTCTGTTTTTGTCCAGTGTGTGCAGGAGGGTTTTCTGACACAGTATGTAGACAGGCCAACCAGGGGCGATGCCACATTGGATTTGGTACTGGGAAATGAACCCGGCCAGGTTTTAGATTTAGATGTAGGTGAGTACTTTGGCGATAGTGATCACAATTCGGTTAGGTTTACCTTAGCGATGGGCAGGGACAGGTATATACCGCAGGGCAAGAATTATAGCTGGGGGAAAGGAAATTATGATGCGATTAGGCAAGATTTAGGATGTGTAGGATGGGGAAGGAAACTGCAGGGGATGGGCACAAACGAAATGTGGAACTTATTCAAGGAGCAGCTAATGCGTGTCCTTGATAAGTATGTACCTGTCAGGCAGGGAGGAAGTTGTCGAGCGAGGGAGCCGCGGTTTACTCAAGAAGTTGAAGCGCTTGTCAAGAGGAAGAAGGAGGGTTATGTTAGGATGAGAGGTGAAGGCTCAGTTAGGGCACTTGAGAGTTACAAGCTAGCCAGGAAGGATCTAAAGGGTGGGCTAAGAAGAGCAAGGAGAGGACACGAGAAGTCATTGGCGGATAGGATCAAAGAAAACCCTAAGGCTTTCTATAGGTATATCAGGAATAAACGAATGATAAGAGTTAGAACAGGGCCAATCAAGGATAGTAGTGGGAAGTTGTGTGCGGAATCGGAGGAGATAGGGGAAGCGTTAAATGAATATTTTTCGTCAGTATTTACAGTAGAAAAAGAAAATGTTGCCGAGGAGATTACTGAGATACAGCCTACTAGGCTAGATGGGATTGAGATTCACAAGGAGGAGGTGTTAGCAATTTTGGAAAGAGTGAAAATAGATAAGTCCCCTGGGCCAGATGGGATTTATCCTCAGATTCTCTGGGAAGCCAGGGAGGAGATTGCAGAGCCTTTGTCCTTGATCTTTATGTCGTCATTGTCGACAGGAATAGTGCCGGAAGACTGGAGGATAGCAAATGTTGTCCCCTTGTTCAAGAAGGGGAGTAGAGACAGCCCTGGTAATTATAGACCTGTGAGCCTTACTTCGGTTGTGGGTAAAATGTTGGAAAAGGTTATAAGAGACAGAATTATAATCATCTTGAAAAGAATAAGTTCATTTGCGATAGTCAGCACGGTTTTGTGAAGGGTAGGTCGTGCCTCACAAACCTTATTGAGTTTTTTGACAAGGTGACCAAACAGGTGGATGAGGGTAAAGCAGTGGATGTGGTGTATATGGATTTCAGTAAGGAGTTTGATAAGGTTCCCCACGGTAGGCTATTGCAGAAAATACGCAAGTATGGGGTTGAAGGTGATTTAGAGCTTTGGATCAGAAATTGGCTAGCTGAAAGAAGACAGAGGGTGGTGGTTGATGGCAAATGTTCATCCTGGAGTTTAGTGACTAGTGGTGTACCGCAAGGATCTGTTTTGGGGCCACTGCTGTTTGTCATTTTTATAAATGACCTGGAAGAGGGTGTAGAAGGGTGGGTTAGTAAATTTGCGGATGACACGAAGGTCGGTGGAGTTGTGGATAGTGCCGAAGGGTGTTGTAGGGTACAGAGGGACATAGATAGGCTGCAGAGCTGGGCTGAGAGATGGGAAATGGAGTTTAATGCGGAGAAGTGTGAGGTGATTCACTTTGGAAGGAGTAACAGCAATGCAGAGTACTGGGCTAATGGGAGGATTCTTGGTAGTGTAGATGAGCAGAGAGATCTTGGTGTCCAGGTACATAAATCCCTGAAAGTTGCTACCCAGGTTAATAGGGCTGTTAAGAAGGCATATGGTGTGTTAGCCTTTATTAGTAGGGGGATCGAGTTTCGGAGCCACGAGGTCATGCTGCAGCTGTACAAAACTCTGGTGAGACCGCACCTGGAGTATTGCGTGCAGTTCTGGTCAACGCATTATAGAAAGGATGTGGAAGCTTTGGAAAGGGTGCAGAGGAGATTTACTAGGATGTTGCCTGGTATGGAAGGAAGGTCTTACGAGGAAAGGCTGAGGGACTTGGGGTTGTTTTTGTTGGAGAGAAGGAGGAGGAGAGGTGACTTAATAGAGACATACAAGATAATCAGAGAGTTAGATAGGGTGGATAGTGAGAGTCTTTTTCCTCGGATGAGGATGGAAAACACGAGGGGACATAGCTTTAAGTTGAGGGGTGAAAGATATAGGACAGATGTCAGAGGTAGTTTCTTTACGCAGAGTGTAGTAGGGTCGTGGAACGCCCTGTCTGCAGCAGTAGTAGACTCGCAAACTTTAAGGGCATTTAAGTGGTCATTGGATAGACATATGGATGAAAATGGAATAATTTAGGTCAGATGGTTTCACAGGTCGGCGCAACATCGAGGGCCGAAGGGCCTGTACTGCGCTGTAATGTTCTAAAAAAAAATGTTGAGAAACGATTAAATGTTGGTACTAAGAGGGATTTGGGAGTCCTTGTACACAAATCACAGAAAGTTAACATGCAGGTGCAGCAAATGGAGTGTTGTCCTTTATTGCAAGGAGGTTAGAGTACAAGAGTGAGGAAGTCTTGCTGTAATGGTACAGGGTTTGGTGAGCCCACACCTGGAGTACTGTGTGCAGTCCTGGTCTCGGTACTGAAGGAAGGATATACTTGTCTTAGAGGTGAGGAGGAGAGAGAGGGAGATACAGGGTAAGGGGGAGAAAGAGAGAGGGGGGTGGGCGAGGGGGAGAAAGAGAGAGAGGGGTGGGTGAGGGGGAGAAAGAGAGAGAGCGAGACCGGATGATGGAGAAGGCAAGAAATAAAAAGTCCCAAAGGTGCTGCACAGGGTCCATTAAAAGGCAAAATCTGAAACCAAACCCACATAAGTTGAGATTAAAAGCTCGGTCAAAGAGGTTAGTTTTAAGGAACATCTTTAAGCAAGTATTAGAGGTCGAGAGGCGGAGAGGTTTAGGGAAGGAATTCCCCAGTATTAACAGGCAGTGACATTAATTCCTGATTGTCGGTAGAGATTTGTTAGGAAAGGTTATTAATGTTTACGGAGCCGAGACAGCTCAATGTGGATAAGGAGCAAATCAGCCAAGACCTGAGTGAATGGCGGGACAGGTTTGAGGGGCCGAATGGCCTTCTCCGTCTTCCTAAGGACTTTAATAATATCACTGCCAATGCATTTCTGTTTGAAAAAGGAAGTGATGTGAAACCTTTCTAAAATAATAGTTTGTCCCCAGCTGACGTATTGTGTCTAATTCTGGGACCACACTTTCGGAAGTACATGGATGATTTGGTGAATGAACAGAAGAGATTTACTAGAACGGTTCTTGATGAGATTATTACAGTTACACTGATAGACTGGAGAAGCTGGGCTTGTTCTCCTTAGAGCAGAGAAGATTAAAAGGAGATTTCCCTTTCATGAAACCATGTTGACTTTGTTTGATTGCACTATGTCATATTTCTCAAGCGTGTGCAGGTACAGAGGGACCTGGCAGATCATGACCAGCGATCTTTGAAGGCGATAGGATATATTAAGAGAGTAATTCATTAGACGTATGCGATCTTGGTCTCAGAGAGACAAAGAAAGAGAGGGAGGGAGCGATGTGCAGAAAGATGGAGGGAGAGACAGGCAGATTTTAGGAGAGATTTTACATCAAACCGTGCTAAAAATATATCAAAAAGATCAAAATCTGAAAAATATGGCCACACACAACAACTGAAGTCACACACCATCCTCACTTGGATCTATATTGCACTTCCTTCACTGTCACGGTGTCAAAATTTTTGAACACCCTTCCTAACAGCACTGTGGCTGTACCGACCCGCCATGGAGTGCAGTGGTACAAGAACATGGCTCACCACCACCCTCTCAAAGGGCGATTAGGGATGGGTAATAGATGTTGGCCTTGCCAGTGACACACATGTCACTTGAATCAACTTTTTAAAAAAACACAAAAAATTGACACTGAGCCACTTCAGAACTGTCACAATATTAAACACCGGGCTTGGGGGAAATGCTGAATTCACAGAATTTTAAACACAGGCCCTGGGGGAAATCCTGATCTGTCAGATTGATAAACACGGGGCCTGGGGGAAACACTGAATTGTAACAACTTTAAAGATAGGTCCTGGAGGAAATACTGAGCTGTGACTACTGTAAACACAGGCCCTGGGGGAAATACTGAGCTGCCACAACTATAAACACAGGCCCTGGGGGAAATACTGATCTGTCAGATTGATAAACACAGGCCCTGGGGGAAATCCTGATCTGTCAGATTGATAAACACGGGGCCTGGGGGAAACACTGAATTGTAACAACTTTAAAGATAGGTCCTGGAGGAAATACTGAGCTGTGACTACTGTAAACACAGGCCCTGGGGGAAATACTGAGCTGCCACAACTATAAACACAGGCCCTGGGGGAAATACTGAGCTGCCACAACTTTAGAGATAGGTCCTAGGGGAAATACTGAACTGTCACAACTGTAAACACAGGGCTGGAGGAAATACTAAACTGTCACAATTTTAAACACAGGGCCAGGGGAAAATACTGAACTGTCACAATTTTAAACACAGGGCCAGGGGAAAATACTGAACTGTCACAATTTTAAACACAGGGCCTGGAGGAAATACTGAACTGTCACAATTTTAAACACAGGGCCAGGGGAAAATACTAAACTGTCACAACTGTAAACATAGGGCCTGGAGGAAATACTGAACTGTCACAAATGTAAACATAGGGCCTGGAGGAAATACTGAACTGTCACAAATGTAAACATGGGGTGTGGGGGTAATACTGAACTGTCACAATTTTAAACACAGAGCCTGGGGGAAATACTGAAGTGTCACACCTGTAAATACAGGGCCTGGAATAAATACTGAACTTTCCCTACTGTAAACACAGGGCTGGAGGAAATACTAAACTGTCACAATTTTAAACTTAGGGCCTGGAGGAAATACTGATCTGTCACAGTTTTGAAGACAGTGCCTGGGGGAAATACAGAGCTGTCACAACTTAAAACACAGGGCCTGGGAGAAATACTGAACTGTCACAAATTTAAACAGACAGACTGGACGAAAAACTGAACTGTCACAACTTTAAACACAGGTCCTGGGGGAAATACTGAACTGTCACAACTTTAAGCACACAGCCTGGACGAAAAACTGAACAGTCACAAATTTAAACACAAGGCTTGGAGGACATACTGAACTGTAACAAATTTAAACACAGGGCCTGGGGGAAATACTGAACTGTAACAACTTTAACCACAGGTCCTGGGGGAAATACTGAGCTGTCACAACTTTTAATGACAGGTCCGGGGGGAAATACTGAACTGTCACAAATTTAAACACAGGTCATGGGGGAAATACTGAGCTGTCACAACTGTAAACACAGGTCCTGGAGGAAATACTAACTGTCACAAATTTACAGACAGGGCCTGGGGGAAATACTGAACTTTCACAATTTTAAACACAGGGCCTGGAGGAAATACTGAACTGTCACAAATTTAAACACAGGGCCTGGAGTAAATACAGAACTTTCACAATTTTAAACACAGGGCCTGGAGGAAATACTGAACTGTCACAAATTTAAACACAGGGCCTGGAGTAAATATTGAACTGTCACAAATTTAAACACAGGGTCTGGAGTAAATACTGAACTGTCACAAATTTAAACACAGGTCCTGGGGGAAATATTGAGCTGTCGCAAATTTAAAGACAGGTCCTGGGGTAAATACTGAGCTGTCACAACTTTAAAGAAAGGACCTGGGGTAAATACTGAGCTGTCACAACTTTGAACACAGGGTCTGGGGCAAATTCTGAACTGTCACAAATGCAAACACAGGGCCTGGAGGAAATATTGAGCTGTCACAACTTTAAACACAGGTCCTGGAGCAAATACTGACCTGCCACAAATTTAAACACAAGGCCTGGAGGAAATACTGAACTGTCACAACTTCAAAGACAGGTCCTGGGGGAAGTACTGAGCTGTCACAACTTTAAAGACAGGTCCAGGGGGAAATACTGAGCTGTCACAAATTTAAACACAGGGCAGTGGGAAATTCAGAACAGTCACAACTGTAAACACATGGCCTGGAGGAAATACTGAACTGTCACAAATTTAAACACAAGGCCTGGAGGAAATACTGAACTGTCACAAATTTAAACACAAGGCCTGGAGGAAATACTGAACTGTCACAAATTTAAACACAAGGCCTGGAGAAAAGACTGAACTGTCACCACTTTAAACACAGGGCCTGGAGTAAATACTGAACTGTCACCACTTTAAACACAGGGCCTGGGGGAAATACTGAACTGTCACAAATTTAAATACAGGGCCAGGAAAGACTGAACAGTCACAATTTTAAACACAAGGCCTGGTGGAAATACTGAACTGTCACAACTTTAAACACAGGGGCTGGAGGAAATACTGAACTGTCACAACTTTAAACATAGGGCCTGGAGGAAATACTGAACTGTCACAACTTTAAACAAAGGGCCTGGAGGAAATACAGAACTGTCACAACTTTAAACACAGGGCCTGGAGGAAATACTGAACTGTCACAACTTTAAACACAAGGCCTGGAGGAAATACTGAACAGTCACAACTTTAAACACAGGTCCTGGAGTAAATACTGAACTGTCAAAACTTTAAACATAGGGCCTGGAGGAAATACTGAACAGTCACAACTTTAAACACAGGGCCTGGAGTAAATACTGAACTGTCACAACATTAAACATAGGGCCTGGAGGAAATACTGAACAGTCACAACTTTAAACATAGGGCCTGGAGGAAATACTGAACAGTCACAACTTTAAACACAAGGCCTGGAGGAAATACTGAACTGTCACAAATTTAAACACAAGGCCTGGAGGAAATACTGAACTGTCACAACTTTAAACATAGGGCCTGGAGGAAATACTGAACTGTCACAACTTTAAACACAGGGCCTGGAGGAAATACTGAACTGTCACAACTTTAAACACAAGGCCTGGAGGAAATACTGAACAGTCACAACTTTCAACAGAGGGCCTGGAGGAAATACTGAACTGTCACAACTTTAAACACAAGGCCTGGAGGAAATACTGAACAGTCACAACTTTAAACACAAGGCCTGGAGGAAATACTGAACTGTCACAAATTTCAACACAGGGCCTGGAGGAAATACTGAACAGTCACAACTTTAAACACAAGGCCTGGAGGAAATACTGAACTGTCACAACTTTAAACACAAGGCCTGGAGGAAATACTGAACTGTCACAAATTTAAACACAGGGACTGGAGGAAATACTGAACTGTCACAAATTTAAACACAAGGCCTGGAGGAAATACTGAACTGTCACAAATTTAAACACAAGGCATGGAGGGAATACTGAACTGTCACAAATTTAAACACAGGGCCTGGAGGAAATACGGAACTGTCACAAATTTAAACACAAGGCCTGGAGAAAATGCTGAACTGTCACAAATTTAAACACAAGGCCTGGAGGAAATACTGAGCTGTCACAACGTTAAGCACAAGGCCTGGATGAAATACTGAACTGTCACAAATTTAAACACAGGGCCTGGAGGAAATACTGAACTGTCACAAATTTAAACACAAGGCCTGGAGGAAATACTGAACTGTCACAAATTTAAACACAAGGCCTGGAGGAAATGCTGAACTGTCACAGCTTTAAACACAGGGCCTGGAGGAAATACTGAACTGTCACAAATTTAAACACAGGGACTGGAGGAAATACTGAACTGTCACAAATTTAAACACAGGGCCTGGAGGAAATACTGAACAGTCACAACTTTAAACACAAGGCCTGGAGGAAATACTGAACTGTCACAAATTTAAACACAAGGCCTGGAGGAAATACTGAACTGTCACAAATTTAAACACAGGGCCTGGAGGAAATACTGAACTGTCACAAAATTAAACACAGGGTCTGGAGGAAATACTGTACTGTCACAAATTTAAATACTGGGCCTGGAGGAAATACTGAACTATCACAACTTTAAACACAACGCCTGGAGGAAATACTGAACTGTCACAAATTTAAACACAGGGCCTGGACAAAATACTGAACTGTCCCAAATTTAAACACAAGGCCTGGAGGAAATACTGAACAGTCACAACTTTAAACACAAGGCCTGGAGGAAATACTGAACTGTCACAAATTTAAACACAAGGCCTGGAGGAAATACTGAACAGTCACAACTTTAAACACAAGGCCTGGAGGAAATACTGAACTGTCACAAATTTAAACACAGGGCCTGGAGGAAATACAGAACTGTCACAAATTTAAACACAAGGCCTGGAGGAAATACTGAACTGTCACAAATTTAAACACAGGGCCTGGAGGAAATACTGAACTGTCACAAAATTAAACACAGGGTCTGGAGGAAATACTGTACAGTCACAACTTTAAACACAAGGCCTGGAGGAAATACTGAACTGTCACAAATTTAAACACAGGGCCTGGAGGAAATACTGAACTGTCACAAATTTAAACACAGGGCCTGGAGGAAATACTGAACTGTCACAAATTTAAACACAGGGCCTGGAGGAAATACTGAACTGTCACAAATTTAAACACAAGGCCTGGAGAAAATGCTGAACTGTCACAAATTTAAACACAAGGCCTGGAGGAAATACTGAACTGTCACAAATTTAAACACAAGGCCTGGAGAAAATACTGAACTGTCACAAATTTAAACACAAGGCCTGGAGGGAATACTGAACTGTCACAAATTTAAACACAAGGCCTGGAGAAAATGCTGAACTGTCACAAATTTAAACACAAGGCCTGGAGGAAATACTGAACTGTCACAAATTTAAACACAAGGCCTGGAGGAAATACTGAACTGTCACAAATTTAAACACAAGGCCTGGAGAAAATACTGAACTGTCACAAATTTAAACACAGGGCCTGGAGGAAATACTGAACTGTCACAAATTTAAACACAGGGCCTGGAGGAAATACTGAACTGTCACAAATTTAAACACAGGGACTGGAGGAAATACTGAACTGTCACAAATTTAAACACAAGGCCTGGAGGAAATACTGAACTGTCACAAATTTAAGCACAGGGCCTGGAGGAAATACTGAACTGTCACAAATTTAAACACAAGGCCTGGAGGGAATACTGAACTGTCACAAATTTAAACACAAGGCCTGGAGAAAATACTGAACTGTCACAAATTTAAACACAAGGCCTGGAGGAAATACTGAACTGTCACAAATTTAAACACAAGGCCTGGAGAAAATGCTGAACTCTCACAAATTTAAACACAAGGCCTGGAGGAAATACTGAACTGTCACTAATTTAAACACAAGGCCTGGAGGAAATACTGAACTCTCACAAATTTAAACACAAGGCCTGGAGGAAATACTGAACTGTCACTAATTTAAACACAAGGCCTGGAGGAAATACTGAGCTGTAGGAAATTTAAACAAAGTGGCTGGAGAAAATACTGAACTGTCACAAATTTAAACACAGGGCCTGGAGGAAATACTGAACTGTCACAAATTTAAACACAAGGCCTGGAGGAAATACTGAGCTGTCACAAATTTAAACACAAGGCCTGGAGGAAATACTGAACTGTCACAAATTTAAACACAAGGCCTGGAGAAAATGCTGAACTGTCACAAATTTAAACACAAGGCCTGGAGGAAATACTGAACTGTCAAAACTTTAAACATAGGGCCTGGAGGAAATACTGAACAGTCACAACTTTAAACACAGGGCCTGGAGTAAATACTGAACTGTCACAACATTAAACATAGGGCCTGGAGGAAATACTGAACAGTCACAACTTTAAACACAAGGCCTGGAGGAAATACTGAACTGTCACAAATTTAAACACAAGGCCTGGAGGAAATACTGAACTGTCACAACTTTAAACATAGGGCCTGGAGGAAATACTGAACTGTCACAACTTTAAACACAGGGCCTGGAGGAAATACTGAACTGTCACAACTTTAAACACAAGGCCTGGAGGAAATACTGAACAGTCACAACTTTCAACAGAGGGCCTGGAGGAAATACTGAACTGTCACAACTTTAAACACAAGGCCTGGAGGAAATACTGAACAGTCACAACTTTAAACACAAGGCCTGGAGGAAATACTGAACTGTCACAAGTTTCAACACAGGGCCTGGAGGAAATACTGAACAGTCACAACTTTAAACACAAGGCCTGGAGGAAATACTGAACTGTCACAACTTTAAACACAAGGCCTGGAGGAAATACTGAACTGTCACAAATTTAAACACAGGGACTGGAGGAAATACTGAACTGTCACAAATTTAAACACAAGGCCTGGAGGAAATACTGAACTGTCACAAATTTAAACACAAGGCCTGGAGGGAATACTGAACTGTCACAAATTTAAACACAGGGCCTGGAGGAAATACGGAACTGTCACAAATTTAAACACAAGGCCTGGAAAAAATGCTGAACTGTCACAAATTTAAACACAAGGCCTGGAGGAAATACTGAGCTGTCACAACTTTAAGCACAAGGCCTGGAGGAAATACTGAACTGTCACAAATTTAAACACAGGGCCTGGAGGAAATACTGAACTGTCACAAATTTAAACACAAGGCCTGGAGGAAATACTGAACTGTCACAAATTTAAACACAAGGCCTGGAGGAAATGCTGAACTGTCACAGCTTTAAACACAGGGCCTGGAGGAAATACTGAACTGTCACAAATTTAAACACAGGGACTGGAGGAAATACTGAACTGTCACAAATTTAAACACAGGGCCTGGAGGAAATACTGAACAGTCACAACTTTAAACACAAGGCCTGGAGGAAATACTGAACTGTCACAAATTTAAACACAAGGCCTGGAGGAAATACTGAACTGTCACAAATTTAAACACAGGGCCTGGAGGAAATACTGAACTGTCACAAAATTAAACACAGGGTCTGGAGGAAATACTGTACTGTCACAAATTTAAACACTGGGCCTGGAGGAAATACTGAACTATCACAACTTTAAACACAACGCCTGGAGGAAATACTGAACTGTCACAAATTTAAACACAGGGCCTGGACAAAATACTGAACTGTCCCAAATTTAAACACAAGGCCTGGAGGAAATACTGAACAGTCACAACTTTAAACACAAGGCCTGGAGGAAATACTGAACTTTCACAAATTTAAACACAAGGCCTGGAGGAAATACTGAACAGTCACAACTTTAAACACAAGGCCTGGAGGAAATACTGAACTGTCACAAATTTAAACACAGGGCCTGGAGGAAATACTGAACTGTCACAAATTTAAACACAAGGCCTGGAGGAAATACTGAACTGTCACAAATTTAAACACAGGGCCTGGAGGAAATACTGAACTGTCACAAAATTAAACACAGGGTCTGGAGGAAATACTGTACAGTCACAACTTTAAACACAAGGCCTGGAGGAAATACTGAACTGTCACAAATTTAAACACAGGGCCTGGAGGAAATACTGAACTGTCACAAATTTAAACACAGGGCCTGGAGGAAATACTGAACTGTCACAAATTTAAACACAGGGCCTGGAGGAAATACTGAACTGTCACAAATTTAAACACAAGGCCTGGAGAAAATGCTGAACTGTCACAAATTTAAACACAAGGCCTGGAGGAAATACTGAACTGTCACAAATTTAAACACAAGGCCTGGAGAAAATACTGAACTGTCACAAATTTAAACACAAGGCCTGGAGGGAATACTGAACTGTCACAAATTTAAACACAAGGCCTGGAGAAAATGCTGAACTGTCACAAATTTAAACACAAGGCCTGGAGGAAATACTGAACTGTCACAAATTTAAACACAAGGCCTGGAGGAAATACTGAACTGTCACAAATTTAAACACAAGGCCTGGAGAAAATACTGAACTGTCACAAATTTAAACACAGGGCCTGGAGGAAATACTGAACTGTCACAAATTTAAACACAGGGCCTGGAGGAAATACTGAACTGTCACAAATTTAAACACAGGGACTGGAGGAAATACTGAACTGTCACAAATTTAAACACAAGGCCTGGAGGAAATACTGAACTGTCACAAATTTAAGCACAGGGCCTGGAGGAAATACTGAACTGTCACAAATTTAAACACAAGGCCTGGAGAAAATACTGAACTGTCACAAATTTAAACACAAGGCCTGGAGGGAATACTGAACTGTCACAAATTTAAACACAAGGCCTGGAGAAAATACTGAACTGTCACAAATTTAAACACAAGGCCTGGAGGAAATACTGAACTGTCACAAATTTAAACACAAGGCCTGGAGAAAATGCTGAACTCTCACAAATTTAAACACAAGGCCTGGAGGAAATACTGAACTGTCACTAATTTAAACACAAGGCCTGGAGGAAATACTGAACTCTCACAAATTTAAACACAAGGCCTGGAGGAAATACTGAACTGTCACTAATTTAAACACAAGGCCTGGAGGAAATACTGAGCTGTAGGAAATTTAAACAAAGTGGCTGGAGAAAATACTGAACTGTCACAAATTTAAACACAGGGCCTGGAGGAAATACTGAACTGTCACAAATTTAAACACAAGGCCTGGAGGAAATACTGAGCTGTCACAAATTTAAACACAAGGCCTGGAGGAAATACTGAACTGTCACAAATTTAAACACAAGGCCTGGAGAAAATGCTGAACTGTCACAAATTTAAACACAAGGCCTGGAGGAAATACTGAACTGTCACAAATTTAAACACAAGGCCTGGAGGAAATACGGAACTGTCACAAATTTAAACACAGGGTCAGGAGGAAATACTGAACTGTCACAAATTTAAACACAGGGCCTGGAGGAAATACTGAACAGTCACAACTTTAAACACAAGGCCTGGAGGAAATACTGAACTGTCACAAATTTAAACACAAGGCCTGGAGGAAATACTGAACTGTCACAAATTTAAGCACAGGGCCTGGAGGAAATACTGAACTGTCACAAATTTAAACACAAGGCCTGGAGAAAATACTGAACTGTCACAAATTTAAACATAAGGCCTGGAGGGAATACTGAACTGTCACAAATTTAAACACAAGGCCTGGAGAAAATACTGAACTGTCACAAATTTAAACACAAGGCCTGGAGGAAATACTGAACTGTCACAAATTTAAACACAAGGCCTGGAGAAAATGCTGAACTCTCACAAATTTAAACACAAGGCCTGGAGGAAATACTGAACTGTCACAAATTTAAACACAAGGCCTGGAGGAAATACTGTACTGTCACTAATTTAAACACAAGGCCTGGAGGAAATACTGAGCTGTAGGAAATTTAAACAAAGTGGCTGGAGAAAATACTGAACTGTCACAAATTTAAACACAGGGCCTGGAGGAAATACTGAACTGTCACAAATTTAAACACAAGGCCTGGAGGAAATACTGAGCTGTCACAAATTTAAACACAAGGCCTGGAGGAAATACTGAACTGTCACAAATTTAAACACAGGGCCTGGAGGAAATACTGAACTGTCACAAATTTAAACACAAGGCCTGGAGGAAATACTGAACTGTCACAAATTTAAACACAAGGCCTGGAGGAAATACTGAACTGTTAGAAATTTAAACACAAGGCCTGGAGGAAATACTGAACTGTCACAAATTTAAACACAGGGCCTGGAGGAAATACGGAACTGTCACAAATTTAAACACAGGGTCAGGAGGAAATACTGAACTGTCACAAATTTAAACACAAGGCCTGGAGAAAATGCTGAACTGTCACAAATTTAAACACAAGGCCCGGAGGAAATACTGAACTGTCACAAATTTAAACACAAGGCCTGGAGGAAATACGGAACTGTCACAAATTTAAACACAGGGTCAGGAGGAAATACTGAACTGTCACAAATTTAAACACAGGGCCTGGAGGAAATACTGAACAGTCACAACTTTAAACACAAGGCCTGGAGGAAATACTGAACTGTCACAAATTTAAACACAGGGCCTGGAGGAAATACTGAACTGTCACAAATTTAAACACAAGGCCTGGAGAAAATGCTGAACTGTCAAAAATTTAAACACAAGGCCTGGAGGAAATACTGAACTGTCACAAATTTAAACACAAGGCCTGGAGGAAATACTGAACTGTCACAAATTTAAACACAAGGCCTGGAGAAAATGCTGAACTGTCAAAAATTTAAACACAAGGCCTGGAGGAAATACTGAACTGTCACAAATTTAAACACAGGGCCTGGAGGAAATACTGAACTGTCACAAATTTAAACACAAGGCCTGGAGAAAATGCTGAACTGTCAAAAATTTAAACACAAGGCCTGGAGGAAATACTGAACTGTCACAAATTTAAACACAAGGCCTGGACGAAATACTGAACTGTCACAAATTTAAACACAGGGACTGGAGGAAATACTGAACTGTCACAAATTTAAACACAAGGCCTGGAGGAAATACTGAACTGTCACAAATTTAAACACTGGGCCTGGAGAAATACTGAACTGTCACAAATTTAAACACAGTGCCTGGAGGAAATACTGAACTGTCACAAATTTAAACACAGGGGCCTGGAGGAAATACTGAACTGTCACAAATTTAAACACAAGGCCTGGAGGAAATACTGAACTGTCACAAATTTAAGCACAGGGCCTGGAGGGAATACTGAACTGTCACAAATTTAAACACAAGGCCTGGAGGAAATACTGAACTGTCACAAATTTAAGCACAGGGCCTGGAGGGAATACTGAACTGTCACAAATTTAAACACAAGGCCTGGAGAAAATACTGAACTGTCACAAATTTAAACACAAGGCCTGGAGGAAATACTGAACTGTCACAAATTTAAACACAAGGCCTGGAGGAAATACTGAACTGTTACAAATTTAAACACAAGGCCTGCAGGAAATACTGAACTGTCACAAATTTAAACACAAGGCCTGGAGGAAATACTGAACTGTCACAAATTTAAACACAGGGCCTGGAGGAAATACTGAACTGTCACAAATTTAAACACAGGGCCTGGAGGAAATACTGAACTGTCACAAATTTAAACACAAGGCCTGGGGGAAATACTGAACTGTCACAAATTTAAACACAAGGCCTGGAGGAAATACTGAACTGTCACAAATTTAAACACAAGGCCTGGAGGAAATACTGAACTGTCACAAATTTAAACACAGGGCCTGGAGGAAATACTGAACTGTCACAAATTTAAACACAAGGCCTGGAGGAAATACTGAACTGTCACAAATTTAAACACAAGGCCTGGAGGAAATACTGAACTGTCACAAATTTAAACACAAGGCCTGGAGGAAATACTGAACTGTCACAAATTTAAACACAAGGCCTGGAGGAAATACTGAACTGTCACAAATTTAAACACAAGGCCTGGAGGAAATACTGAACTGTCACAAATTTAAACACAAGGCATGGAGGAAATACTGAACTGTCACAAATTTAAACACAAGGCCTGGAGGAAATACTGAACTGTCACAAATTTAAACACAAGGCCTGGAGGAAATACTGAACTGTCACAAATTTAAACACAAGGCCTGGAGGAAATACTGAACTGTCACAAATTTAAACACAGGGCCTGGAGGAAATACTGAACTGTCACAAATTTAAACACAAGGCCTGGAGGAAATACTGAACTGTCACAAATTTAAACACAAGGCCTGGAGGAAATACTGAACTGTCACAAATTTAAACACAAGGCCTGGAGGAAATACTGAACTGTCACAAATTTAAACACAAGGCCTGGAGGAAATACTGAACTGTCACAAATTTAAACACAAGGCCTGGAGGAAATACTGAACTGTCACAAATTTAAACACAGGGCCTGGAGGAAATACTGAACTGTCACAAATTTAAACACAAGGCCTGGAGGAAATACTGAACTGTCACAAATTTAAACACAAGGCCTGGAGGAAATACTGAACTGTCACAAATTTAAACACAAGGCCTGGAGGAAATACTGAACTGTCACAAATTTAAACACAAGGCCTGGAGGAAATACTGAACTGTCACAAATTTAAACACAAGGCCTGGAGGAAATACTGAACTGTCACAAATTTAAACACAGGGTCTGGAGGAAATACTGAACTGTCACAAATTTAAACACAGGGCCTGGATGAAATACTGAACTGTCACAAATTTAAACACAAGGCCTGGAGGAAATACTGAACTGTCACAAATTTAAACACAGGGTCTGGAGGAAATACTGAACTGTCACAAATTTAAACACAGGGCCTGGAGGAAATACTGAACTGTCACAAATTTAAACACAAGGCCTGGAGGAAATACTGAGCTGTAGGAAATTTAAACAAAGTGGCTGAAGGAAATACTGAACTGTCACAAATTTAAACACAAGGCCTGGAGAAAATGCTGAACTGTCACAAATTTAAACACAAGGCCTGGAGGAAATACTGAACTGTCACAAATTTAAACACAAGTCCTGGAGGAAATACTGAACTGTCACAAATTTAAACACAGGGCCTGGAGTAAATACTGAACTGTCACAAATTTAAACACAGGGCCTGGAGGAAATACTGAACTGTCACAAATTTAAACACAAGGCCTGGAGGAAATACTGTATTGTCACAAATTTAAACACAAGGCCTGGAGGAAATACTGAACTGTCACAAATTTAAACACAAGGCCTGGAGGAAATACTGAACTGTTACAAATTTAAACACAGGGCCTGGAGGAAATACTGAACTGTCACAAATTTAAACACAGGGCCTGGAGGAAATACTGAACTGTCACAAATTTAAACACAGGGCCTGGAGAAAATGCTGAACTGTCACAAATTTAAACACAAGGCATGGAGGGAATACTGAACAGTCACAAATTTAAACACAGGGCCTGGAAGAAATACTGAACTGTCACAAATTTAAACACAAGGCCTGGAGGGAATACTGAACTGTCACAAATTTAAACACAAGGCCTGGAGGGAATACTGAACTGTCACAAATTTAAACACAAGGCCTGGAGGAAATACTGAACTGTCACAAATTTAAAAACAAGGCCTGGAGTAAATTCTGAACTGTCACAAATTTAAACACAGGGCCTGGAGGAAATACTGAACTGTCACAAATTTAAACACAAGGCCTGGAGGGAATACTGAACTGTCATAAATTTAAACACAGGGCCTGGAGGAAATACTGAACTGTCACAAATTTAAAAACAAGGCCTGGAGGAAATTCTGAACTGTCACAAATTTAAACACAGGGCCTGGAGTAAATACTGAACTGTCACAAATTTAAACACAGGGCCTGGAGAAAATGCTGAACTGTCACAAATTTAAACACAGGGCCTGGAGAAAATGCTGAACTGTCACAAATTTAAACACAGGGCCTGGAGAAAATGCTGAACTGTCACAAATTTAAACACAGGGCCTGGAGAAAATTCTGAACTGTCACAAATTTAAGCACAGGGCCTGGAGGGAATACTGAACTGTCACAAATTTAAACACAAGGCCTGGAGGAAATACTGAACAGTCACAACTTTAAACACAAGGCCTGGAGGAAATACTGAACTGTCACAAATTTAAACACAAGGCCTGGAGGAAATACTGAACTGTCACAAATTTAAGCACAGGGCCTGGAGGAAATACTGAACTGTCACAAATTTAAACACAAGGCCTGGAGAAAATACTGAACTGTCACAAATTTAAACATAAGGCCTGGAGGGAATACTGAACTGTCACAAATTTAAACACAAGGCCTGGAGAAAATACTGAACTGTCACAAATTTAAACACAAGGCCTGGAGGAAATACTGAACTGTCACAAATTTAAACACAAGGCCTGGAGAAAATGCTGAACTCTCACAAATTTAAACACAAGGCCTGGAGGAAATACTGAACTGTCACAAATTTAAACACAAGGCCTGGAGGAAATACTGTACTGTCACTAATTTAAACACAAGGCCTGGAGGAAATACTGAGCTGTAGGAAATTTAAACAAAGTGGCTGGAGAAAATACTGAACTGTCACAAATTTAAACACAGGGCCTGGAGGAAATACTGAACTGTCACAAATTTAAACACAAGGCCTGGAGGAAATACTGAGCTGTCACAAATTTAAACACAAGGCCTGGAGGAAATACTGAACTGTCACAAATTTAAACACAGGGCCTGGAGGAAATACTGAACTGTTAGAAATTTAAACACAAGGCCTGGAGGAAATACTGAACTGTCACAAATTTAAACACAGGGCCTGGAGGAAATACGGAACTGTCACAAATTTAAACACAGGGTCAGGAGGAAATACTGAACTGTCACAAATTTAAACACAAGGCCTGGAGAAAATGCTGAACTGTCACAAATTTAAACACAAGGCCCGGAGGAAATACTGAACTGTCACAAATTTAAACACAAGGCCTGGAGGAAATACGGAACTGTCACAAATTTAAACACAGGGTCAGGAGGAAATACTGAACTGTCACAAATTTAAACACAGGGCCTGGAGGAAATACTGAACAGTCACAACTTTAAACACAAGGCCTGGAGGAAATACTGAACTGTCACAAATTTAAACACAGGGCCTGGAGGAAATACTGAACTGTCACAAATTTAAACACAAGGCCTGGAGAAAATGCTGAACTGTCAAAAATTTAAACACAAGGCCTGGAGGAAATACTGAACTGTCACAAATTTAAACACAAGGCCTGGAGGAAATACTGAACTGTCACAAATTTAAACACAAGGCCTGGAGAAAATGCTGAACTGTCAAAAATTTAAACACAAGGCCTGGAGGAAATACTGAACTGTCACAAATTTAAACACAGGGCCTGGAGGAAATACTGAACTGTCACAAATTTAAACACAAGGCCTGGAGAAAATGCTGAACTGTCAAAAATTTAAACACAAGGCCTGGAGGAAATACTGAACTGTCACAAATTTAAACACAAGGCCTGGACGAAATACTGAACTGTCACAAATTTAAACACAGGGACTGGAGGAAATACTGAACTGTCACAAATTTAAACACAAGGCCTGGAGGAAATACTGAACTGTCACAAATTTAAACACTGGGCCTGGAGAAATACTGAACTGTCACAAATTTAAACACAGTGCCTGGAGGAAATACTGAACTGTCACAAATTTAAACACAGGGGCCTGGAGGAAATACTGAACTGTCACAAATTTAAACACAAGGCCTGGAGGAAATACTGAACTGTCACAAATTTAAGCACAGGGCCTGGAGGGAATACTGAACTGTCACAAATTTAAACACAAGGCCTGGAGGAAATACTGAACTGTCACAAATTTAAGCACAGGGCCTGGAGGGAATACTGAACTGTCACAAATTTAAACACAAGGCCTGGAGAAAATACTGAACTGTCACAAATTTAAACACAAGGCCTGGAGGAAATACTGAACTGTCACAAATTTAAACACAAGGCCTGGAGGAAATACTGAACTGTTACAAATTTAAACACAAGGCCTGCAGGAAATACTGAACTGTCACAAATTTAAACACAAGGCCTGGAGGAAATACTGAACTGTCACAAATTTAAACACAGGGCCTGGAGTAAATACTGAACTGTCACAAATTTAAACACAGGGCCTGGAGGAAATACTGAACTGTCACAAATTTAAACACAAGGCCTGGGGGAAATACTGAACTGTCACAAATTTAAACACAAGGCCTGGAGGAAATACTGAACTGTCACAAATTTAAACACAAGGCCTGGAGGAAATACTGAACTGTCACAAATTTAAACACAGGGCCTGGAGGAAATACTGAACTGTCACAAATTTAAACACAAGGCCTGGAGGAAATACTGAACTGTCACAAATTTAAACACAAGGCCTGGAGGAAATACTGAACTGTCACAAATTTAAACACAAGGCCTGGAGGAAATACTGAACTGTCACAAATTTAAACACAAGGCCTGGAGGAAATACTGAACTGTCACAAATTTAAACACAAGGCCTGGAGGAAATACTGAACTGTCACAAATTTAAACACAAGGCATGGAGGAAATACTGAACTGTCACAAATTTAAACACAAGGCCTGGAGGAAATACTGAACTGTCACAAATTTAAACACAAGGCCTGGAGGAAATACTGAACTGTCACAAATTTAAACACAAGGCCTGGAGGAAATACTGAACTGTCACAAATTTAAACACAGGGCCTGGAGGAAATACTGAACTGTCACAAATTTAAACACAAGGCCTGGAGGAAATACTGAACTGTCACAAATTTAAACACAAGGCCTGGAGGAAATACTGAACTGTCACAAATTTAAACACAAGGCCTGGAGGAAATACTGAACTGTCACAAATTTAAACACAGGGTCTGGAGGAAATACTGAACTGTCACAAATTTAAACACAGGGCCTGGAGGAAATACTGAACTGTCACAAATTTAAACACAGGGCCTGGAGGAAATACTGAACTGTCACAAATTTAAACACAAGGCCTGGAGGAAATACTGAACTGTCACAAATTTAAACACAGGGCCTGGAGGAACTACTGAACAGTCACAAATGTAAACACAGGGACTGGAGGAAATACTGAACTGTCACAAATTTAAACACAAGGCCTGGAGGAAATACTGAACTGTCACAAATTTAAACACAAGGTCTGGAGGAAATACTGAACTGTCACAAATTTAAACACAGGGCCTGGAGGAAATACTGAACTGTCACAAATTTAAACACAAGGCCTGGGGGAAATACTGAACTGTCACAAATTTAAACACAGGGCCTGGAGGAAATACTGAACAGTCACAAATTTAAACACAAGGCCTGGAGGGAAATACTGAACTGTCACAACTTTAAACACAAGGCCTGGAGGAAATACTGAACTGTCACAAATTTAAACACAATGCCTGGAGGAAATACTGAACTGTCACAAATTTAAACACAAGGCCTGGAGGAAATACTGAACTGTCACAAATTTAAACACAAGGCCTGGAGGAAATACTGAACTGTCACAAATTTAAACACAAGGCCTGGAGGAAATACTGAACTGTCACAAATTTAAACACAAGGCCTGGAGGAAATACTGAACTGTCACAAATTTAAACACAAGGCCTGGAGGAAATACTGAACTGTCACAAATTTAAACACAAGGCCTGGAGGAAATACTGAACTGTCACAAATTTAAACACAAGGCCTGGAGGAAATACTGAACTGTCACAAATTTAAACACAAGCCATGGAGGAAATACTGAACTGTCACAAATTTAAACACAAGGCCTGGAGGAAATACTGAACTGTCACAAATTTAAACACAAGGCCTGGAGGAAATACTGAACTGTCACAAATTTAAACACAAGGCCTGGAGGAAATACTGAACTGTCACAAATTTAAACACAAGGCCTGGAGGAAATACTGAACTGTCACAAATTTAAACACAGGGTCTGGAGGAAATACTGAACTGTCACAAATTTAAACACAGGGCCTGGAGGAAATACTGAACTGTCACAAATTTAAACACAGGGCCTGGATGAAATACTGAACTGTCACAAATTTAAACACAAGGTCTGGAGGAAATACTGAACTGTCACAAATTTAAACACAGGGTCTGGAGGAAATACTGAACTGTCACAAATTTAAACACAGGGCCTGGAGGAAATACTGAACTGTCACAAATTTAAACACAAGGCCTGGAGGAAATACTGAGCTGTAGGAAATTTAAACAAAGTGGCTGAAGGAAATACTGAACTGTCACAAATTTAAACACAAGGCCTGGAGAAAATGCTGAACTGTCACAAATTTAAACACAAGGCCTGGAGGAAATACTGAACTGTCACAAATTTAAACACAAGTCCTGGAGGAAATACTGAACTGTCACAAATTTAAACACAGGGCCTGGAGTAAATACTGAACTGTCACAAATTTAAACACAGGGCCTGGAGGAAATACTGAACTGTCACAAATTTAAACACAAGGCCTGGAGGAAATACTGTATTGTCACAAATTTAAACACAAGGCCTGGAGGAAATACTGAACTGTCACAAATTTAAACACAAGGCCTGGAGGAAATACTGAACTGTTACAAATTTAAACACAGGGCCTGGAGGAAATACTGAACTGTCACAAATTTAAACACAGGGCCTGGAGGAAATACTGAACTGTCACAAATTTAAACACAGGGCCTGGAGAAAATGCTGAACTGTCACAAATTTAAACACAAGGCATGGAGGGAATACTGAACAGTCACAAATTTAAACACAGGGCCTGGAAGAAATACTGAACTGTCACAAATTTAAACACAAGGCCTGGAGGGAATACTGAACTGTCACAAATTTAAACACAAGGCCTGGAGGGAATACTGAACTGTCACAAATTTAAACACAAGGCCTGGAGGAAATACTGAACTGTCACAAATTTAAAAACAAGGCCTGGAGTAAATTCTGAACTGTCACAAATTTAAACACAGGGCCTGGAGGAAATACTGAACTGTCACAAATTTAAACACAAGGCCTGGAGGGAATACTGAACTGTCATAAATTTAAACACAGGGCCTGGAGGAAATACTGAACTGTCACAAATTTAAAAACAAGGCCTGGAGGAAATTCTGAACTGTCACAAATTTAAACACAGGGCCTGGAGTAAATACTGAACTGTCACAAATTTAAACACAGGGCCTGGAGAAAATGCTGAACTGTCACAAATTTAAACACAGGGCCTGGAGAAAATGCTGAACTGTCACAAATTTAAACACAGGGCCTGGAGAAAATGCTGAACTGTCACAAATTTAAACACAGGGCCTGGAGAAAATTCTGAACTGTCACAAATTTAAACACAGGGCCTGGAGTAAATACTGAACTGTCACAAATTTAAACACAGGGCCTGGAGAAAATGCTGAACTGTCACAAATTTAAACACAGGGCCTGGAGAAAATGCTGAACTGTCACAAATTTAAACACAGGGCCTGGAGAAAATGCTGAACTGTCACAAATTTAAACACAGGGCCTGGAGAAAATGCTGAACTGTCACAAATTTAAACACAGGGCCTGGAGAAAATGCTGAACTGTCACAAATTTAAACACAAGGCCTGGAGGGAATACTGAACTGTCACAAATTTAAAAACAAGGCCTGGAGGAAATTCTGAACTGTCACAAATTTAAACACAGGGCCTGGAGAAAATGCTGAACTGTCACAAATTTAATCACAAGGCCTGGAGGGAATACTGAACTGTCACAAATTTAAACACAGGGCCTGGAGTAAATACTGAACTGTCACAAATTTAAACACAGGGCCTGGAGAAAATGCTGAACTGTCACAAATTTAAACACAAGGCCTGGAGGGAATACTGAACTGTCACAAATTTAAACACAAGGCCTGGAGTAAATACTGAACTGTCACAAATTTAAACACAGGGCCTGGAGGAAATACTGAACTGTCACAAATTTAAAAACAAGGCCTGGAGGAAATTCTGAACTGTCACAAATTTAAACACAAGGCCTGGAGGAAATACTGAACTGTCACAAATTTAAAAACAAGGCCTGGAGGAAATTCTGAACTGTCACAAATTTAAACACAGGGCCTGGAGGAAATACTGAACTGTCACAAATTTAAACACAGGGCCTGGAGAAAATGCTGAACTGTCACAAATTTAAACACAAGGCCTGGAGGGAATACTGAACTGTCACAAATTTAAACACAGGGCCTGGAGGAAATACTGAACTATCACAAATTTAAACACAAGGCCTGGAGGGAATACTGAACTGTCACAAATTTAAAAACAAGGCCTGGAGGAAATTCTGAACTGTCACAAATTTAAACACAGGGCCTGGAGGAAATACTGAACTGTCACAAATTTAAACACAAGGCCTGGAGGGAATACTGAACTGTCACAAATTTAAACACAGGGCCTGGAGGAAATACTGAACTGTCACAAATTTAAAAACAAGGCCTGGAGGAAATTCTGAACTGTCACAAATTTAAACACAGGGCCTGGAGTAAATACTGAACTGTCACAAATTTAAACACAGGGCCTGGAGAAAATGCTGAACTGTCACAAATTTAAACACAGGGCCTGGAGAAAATGCTGAACTGTCACAAATTTAAACACAGGGCCTGGAGAAAATGCTGAACTGTCACAAATTTAAACACAAGGCCTGGAGGGAATACTGAACTGTCACAAATTTAAACACAAGGCCTGGAGGAAATATTGAACTGTCACAAATTTAAACACAAGGCCTGGAGGAAATACTGAACTGTCACAAATTTAAACACAAGGCCTGGAGGAAATACTGAACTGTCACAAATTTAAACACAGGGTCTGGAGGAAATACTGAACTGTCACAAATTTAAACACAGGGCCTGGAGGAAATACTGAACTGTCACAAATTTAAACACAGGGCCTGGAGGAAATACTGAACTGTCACAAATTTAAACACAAGGCCTGGAGGAAATACTGAACTGTCACAAATTTAAACACAGGGCCTGGAGGAAATACTGAACTGTCACAAATTTAAACACAAGGTCTGGAGGAAATACTGAACTGTCACAAATTTAAACACAGGGCCTGGAGGAAATACTGAACTGTCACAAATTTAAACACAAGGCCTGGGGGAAATACTGAACTGTCACAAATTTAAACACAGGGCCTGGAGGAAATACTGAACAGTCACAAATTTAAACACAAGGCCTGGAGGAAATACTGAACTGTCACAAATTTAAACACAAGGCCTGGAGGAAATACTGAACTGTCACAAATTTAAACACAAGGCCTGGAGGAAATACTGAACTGTCACAAATTTAAACACAAGGCCTGGAGGAAATACTGAACTGTCACAAATTTAAACACAAGGCATGGAGGAAATACTGAACTGTCACAAATTTAAACACAAGGCCTGGAGGAAATACTGAACTGTCACAAATTTAAACACAAGGCCTGGAGGAAATACTGAACTGTCACAAATTTAAACACAAGGCCTGGAGGAAATACTGAACTGTCACAAATTTAAACACAAGGCCTGGAGGAAATACTGAACTGTCACAAATTTAAACACAGGGTCTGGAGGAAATACTGAACTGTCACAAATTTAAACACAGGGCCTGGAGGAAATACTGAACTGTCACAAATTTAAACACAGGGCCTGGAGGAAATACTGAACTGTCACAAATTTAAACACAAGGTCTGGAGGAAATACTGAACTGTCACAAATTTAAACACAGGGTCTGGAGGAAATACTGAACTGTCACAAATTTAAACACAGGGCCTGGAGGAAATACTGAACTGTCACAAATTTAAACACAGGGCCTGGAGGAAATACTGAACTGTCACAAATTTAAACACAAGGTCTGGAGGAAATACTGAACTGTCACAAATTTAAACACAGGGTCTGGAGGAAATACTGAACTGTCACAAATTTAAACACAGGGCCTGGAGGAAATACTGAACTGTCACAAATTTAAACACAGGGCCTGGAGGAAATACTGAACTGTCACAAATTTAAACACAAGGCCTGGAGAAAATGCTGAACTGTCACAAATTTAAACACAAGGCCTGGAGGAAATACTGAACTGTCACAAATTTAAACACAAGTCCTGGAGGAAATACTGAACTGTCACAAATTTAAACACAAGGCCTGGAGGAAATACTGTATTGTCACAAATTTAAACACAAGGCCTGGAGGAAATACTGAACTGTCACAAATTTAAACACAAGGCCTGGAGGAAATACTGAACTGTTACAAATTTAAACACAGGGCCTGGAGGAAATACTGAACTGTCACAAATTTAAACACAGGGCCTGGAGGAAATACTAAACTGTCACAAATTTAAACACAGGGCCTGGAGAAAATGCTGAACTGTCACAAATTTAAACACAAGGCATGGAGGGAATACTGAACAGTCACAAATTTAAACACAGGGCCTGGAGGAAATACTGAACTGTCACAAATTTAAACACAAGGCCTGGAGGGAATACTGAACTGTCACAAATTTAAAAACAAGGCCTGGAGGAAATTCTGAACTGTCACAAATTTAAACACAGGGCCTGGAGGAAATACTGAACTGTCACAAATTTAAACACAAGGCCTGGAGGGAATACTGAACTGTCATAAATTTAAACACAGGGCCTGGAGGAAATACTGAACTGTCACAAATTTAAAAACAAGGCCTGGAGGAAATTCTGAACTGTCACAAATTTAAACACAGGGCCTGGAGTAAATACTGAACTGTCACAAATTTAAACACAGGGCCTGGAGAAAATGCTGAACTGTCACAAATTTAAACACAGGGCCTGGAGAAAATGCTGAACTGTCACAAATTTAAACACAGGGCCTGGAGAAAATGCTGAACTGTCACAAATTTAAACACAAGGCCTGGAGGGAATACTGAACTGTCACAAATTTAAACACAGGGCCTGGAGGAAATACTGAACTGTCACAAATTTAAAAACAAGGCCTGGAGGAAATTCTGAACTGTCACAAATTTAAACACAGGGCCTGGAGAAAATGCTGAACTGTCACAAATTTAATCACAAGGCCTGGAGGGAATACTGAACTGTCACAAATTTAAACACAGGGCCTGGAGTAAATACTGAACTGTCACAAATTTAAACACAGGGCCTGGAGAAAATGCTGAACTGTCACAAATGTAAACACAAGGCCTGGGGGAAATACTGAACTGTCACAAATTTAAACACAGGGCCTGGAGGAAATACTGAACTGTCACAAATTTAAAAACAAGGCCTGGAGGAAATTCTGAACTGTCACAAATTTAAACACAGGGCCTGGAGGAAATACTGAACTGTCACAAATTTAAACACAGGGCCTGGAGAAAATGCTGAACTGTCACAAATTTAAACACAAGGCCTGGAGGGAATACTGAACTGTCACAAATTTAAACACAGGGCCTGGAGGAAATACTGAACTATCACAAATTTAAACACAGGGGCTGGAGGAAATACTGAACTGTCACAAATTTAAACACAAGGCATGGAGTAAATACTGTACTGTCACAAATTTAAACACAATGCCTGGAGGAAATACTGAACTGTCACAAATTTAAACACTGGGTCTGGAGGAAATACTGAACTGTCACAAATTTAAACACAGGGCCTGGAGGAAATACTGAACTGTCACAAATTTAAACACAGGGCCTGGAGAAAATGCTGAACTGTCACAAATTTAAACACAAGGCCTGGAGGGAATACTGAACTGTCACAAATTTAAACACTGGGTCTGGAGGAAATACTGAACTGTCACAAATTTAAACACAGGGCCTGGAGGAAATACTGAACTGTCACAAATTTAAACACTGGGTCTGGAGGAAATACTGAACTGTCACAAATTTAAACACAGGGCCTGGAGGAAATACTGAACTGTCACAAATTTAAACACAGGGCCTGGAGAAAATGCTGAACTGTCACAAATTTAAACACAAGGCCTGGAGGGAATACTGAACTGTCACAAATTTAAACACAGGGCCTGGAGGAAATACTGAACTGTCACAAATTTAAACACAGGGCCCGGAGAAAATGCTGAACTGTCACAAATTTAAACACAAGGCCTGGAGGGAATACTGAACTGTCACAAATTTAAACACAGGGCCTGGAGGAAATACTGAACTGTCACAAATTTAAAAACAAGGCCTGGAGGAAATTCTGAACTGTCACAAATTTAAACACAGGGCCTGGAGGAAATACTGAACTGTCACAAATTTAAACACAGGGCCTGGAGAAAATGCTGAACTGTCACAAATTTAAACACAAGGCCTGGAGGGAATACTGAACTGTCACAAATTTAAACACAGGGCCTGGAGGAAATACTGAACTATCACAAATTTAAACACAAGGCCTGGAGGGAATACTGAACTGTCACAAATTTAAACACAAGGCCTGGAGTAAATACTGAACTGTCACAAATTTAAACACAATGCCTGGAGGGAATACTGAACTGTCACAAATTTAAACACAGGGCCTGGAGGAAATACTGAACTGTCACAAATTTAAACACAGGGCCTGGAGAAAATGCTGAACTGTCACAAATTTAAACACAAGGCCTGGAGGGAATACTGAACTGTCACAAATTTAAACACAGGGCCTGGAGGAAATACTGAACTGTCACAAATTTAAAAACAAGGCCTGGAGAAAATGCTGAACTGTCACAAATTTAAACACAGGGCCTGGAGAAAATGCTGAACTGTCACAAATTTAAACACAAGGCCTGGAGGAAATACTGAACTGTCACAAATTTAAACACAGGGCCTGGAGTAAATACTGAACTGTCACAAATTTAAACACAAGGCCTGGAGGGAATACTGAACAGTCACAAATTTAAACACAGGGCCTGGAGTAAATACTGAACTGTCACAAATTTAAACACAAGGCCTGGAGGGAATACTGAACTGTCACAAATTTAAACACAAGGCCTGGAGGAAATACTGAACTGTCACAAATTTAAACACAAGGCCTGGAGGAAATACTGAACTGTCACAAATTTAAACACAAGGCCTGGGGGAAATACTGAACTGTCACAAATTTAAACACAGGGTCTGGAGGAAATACTGAACTGTCACAAATTTAAACACAAGGCCTGGAGGGAATACTGAACTGTCACAAATTTAAACACAAGGCCTGGAGGAAATACTGAACTGTCACAAATTTAAACACAAGGCCTGGAGGAAATACTGAACTGTCACAAATTTAAACACAAGGCCTGGGGGAAATACTGAACTGTCACAAATTTAAACACAGGGTCTGGAGGAAATACTGAACTGTCACAAATTTAAACACAGGGCCTGGAGGAAATACTGAACTGTCACAAATTTAAACACAGGGCCTGGAGTAAATACTGAACTGTCACAAATTTAAACACAAGGCCTGGAGGAAATACTGAACTGTCACAAATTTAAACACAGGGCCTGGAGTAAATACTGAACTGTCACAAATTTAAACACAAGGCCTGGAGGAAATACTGAACTGTCACAAATTTAAACACAGGGCCTGGAGGAAATACTGAACTGTCACAAATTTAAACACAGGGCCTGGAGTAAATACTGAACTGTCACAAATTTAAACACAAGGCCTGGAGTCAATACTGAACTGTCACAAATTTAAACACAAGGCCTGGAGGAAATACTGAACTGTCACAAATTTAAACACAGGGCCTGGAGGAAATACTGAACTGTCACAAATTTAAACACAGGGCCTGGAGTAAATACTGAACTGTCACAAATTTAAACACAAGGCCTGGAGTCAATACTGAACTGTCACAAATTTAAACACAAGGCCTGGAGGAAATACTGAACTGTCACAAATTTAAACACAGGGCCTGGAGGAAATACTGAACTGTCACAAATTTAAACACAAGGCCTGGAGGAAATACTGAACTGTCACAAATTTAAACACAGGGCCTGGAGGAAATACTGAACTGTCACAAATTTAAACACAAGGCCTGGAGGAAATACTGAACTGTCACAAATTTAAACACAGGGCCTGGAGGAAATACTGAACTGTCACAAATTTAAACACAAGGCCTGGAGGAAATACTGAACTGTCACAAATTTAAACACAAGGCCTGGAGGAAATACTGAACTGTCACAAATTTAAACACAGGGCCTGGAGGAAATACTGAACTGTCACAAATTTAAACACAGGGGTTGGAGGAAATACTGAACTGTCACAAATTTAAACACAGGGGTTGGAGGAAATACTGAACTGTCACAAATTTAAACACAAGGCCTGGAGGAAATACTGAACTGTCACAAATTTAAACACAAGGCCTGGAGGAAATACTGAACTGTCACAAATTTAAACACAAGGCCTGGAGGAAATACTGAACTGTCACAAATTTAAACACAGGGCCTGGAGGAAATACTGAACTGTCACAAATTTAAACACAGGGGTTGGAGGAAATACTGAACTGTCACAAATTTAAACACAGGGGTTGGAGGAAATACTGAAC
Source organism: Heterodontus francisci (assembly GCF_036365525.1). Classification (NCBI taxonomy): domain Eukaryota; kingdom Metazoa; phylum Chordata; class Chondrichthyes; order Heterodontiformes; family Heterodontidae; genus Heterodontus; species Heterodontus francisci. The sequence goes on from NW_027141410.1 coordinate 536,342, forward strand.
TGTCACAAATTTAAACACAAGGCCTGGAGGAAATACTGAACTGTCACAAATTTAAACACAAGGCCTGGAGGAAATACTGAACTGTCACAAATTTAAACACAGGGGTTGGAGGAAATACTGAACTGTAGGAAATTTAAACACAGGGGTTGGAGGAAATACTGAACTGTCACAAATTTAAACACAGGGGTTGGAGGAAATACTGAACTGTCACAAATTTAAACACAGGGCCTGGAGGAAATACTGAACTGTCACAACTTTAAACACAACGCCCGGAGGAAGTACTGAACTGTCACAAATTTAAACACAGGGCCTGGAGGAAATACTGAACTGTCACAAATTTAAACACAAGGCCTGGAGGAAATACTGAACTGTCACAAATTTAAACACAAGGCCTGGAGGAAATACTGAACTGTCACAAATTTAAACACAAGGCCTGGAGGAAATACTGAACTGTCACAAATTTAAACACAGGGGTTGGAGGAAATACTGAACTGCAGGAAATTTAAACACAGGGGTTGGAGGAAATACTGAACTGTCACAAATTTAAACACAAGGCCTGGAGGAAATACTGAACTGTCACAAATTTAAACACAGGGGTTGGAGGAAATACTGAACTGTAGGAAATTTAAACACAGGGGTTGGAGGAAATACTGAACTGTCACAAATTTAAACACAAGGCCTGGAGGAAATACTGAACTGTCACAAATTTAAACACAGGGGTTGGAGGAAATACTGAACTGTAGGAAATTTAAACACAGGGGTTGGAGGAAATACTGAACTGTCACAAATTTAAACACAGGGGTTGGAGGAAATACTGAACTGTAGGAAATTTAAACACAGGGGTTGGAGGAAATACTGAACTGTCACAAATTTAAACACAGGGGTTGGAGGAAATACTGAACTGTAGGAAATTTAAACACAGTGGCTGGAGGAAATACTGAACTGTCACAAATTTAAACACAAGGCCTGGAGGAAATACTGAACTGTCACAAATTTAAACACAACGCCCGGAGGAAGTACTGAACTGTCACAAATTTAAACACAGGGCCTGGAGGAAATACTGAACTGTCACAAATTTAAACACAACGCCGGGAGGAAATACTGAACTGTCACAAATTTAAACACAAGGCCTGGAGGAAATACTGAACTGTCACAAATTTAAACACAGGGCCTGGAGTAAATACTGAACTGTCGCAAATTTAAACACAGGGCCTGGAGTAAATACTGAACTGTCACAAATTTAAACACAGGGCCTGGAGGAAATACTGAACTGTCACAAATTTAAACACAAGGCCTGGAGGAAATACTGAACTGTCACAAATGTAAACACAAGGCCTGGAGGGAATACTGAACTGTCACAAATTTAAACACAAGGCCAGGAGAAAATGCTGAACTGTCACAAATTTAAACACAAGGCCTGGAGGGAAATACTGAACTGTCACAAATTTAAACACAGGGCCTGGAGGAAATAATGAACTGTCACAAATTTAAACACAGGGCCTGGAGGAAATACTGAACTGTCACAAATTTAAACACAAGGCCTGGAGGAAATACTGAACTGTCACAAATTTAAACACAAGGCCTGGAGGAAATAATGAACTGTCACAAATTTAAACACAGGGCCTGGAGGAAATACTGAACTGTCACAAATTTAAACACAAGGCCTGGAGGAAATACTGAACTGTCACAAATTTAAACACAAGTCCTGGAGGAAATACTGAACTGTCACAAATTTAAACACAAGGCCTGGAGTCAATACTGAACTGTCACAAATTTAAACACAGGGCCTGGAGGAAATACTGAACTGTCACAAATTTAAACACAGGGGTTGGAGGAAATACTGAACTGTCACAAATTTAAACACAGGGGTTGGAGAAAATACTGAACTGTAGGAAATTTATACACAGTGGCTGGAGGAAATACTGAACTGTCACAAATTTAAACACAAGGCCTGGAGGAAATACTGAACTGTCACAAATTTAAACACAGGGCCTGGAGGAAATACTGAACTGTCACAAATTTAAACACAAGGCCTGGAGGAAATACTGAACTGTCACAAATTTAAACACAGGGCCTGGAGGAAATACTGAACTGTCACAAATTTAAACACAAGGCCTGGAGGAAATACTGAACTGTCACAACTTTAAACACAAGGCCTGGAGGAAATACTGAACTGTCACAAATTTAAACACAACGCCGGGAGGAAATACTGAACTGTCACAAATTTAAACACAAGGCATGGAGGAAATACTGAACTGTCACAACTTTAAACACAAGGCCTGGAGGAAATACTGAACTGTCACAAATTTAAACACAACGCCGGGAGGAAATACTGAACTGTCACAAATTTAAACACAGGGCCTGGAGGAAATACTGAACTGTCACAAATTTAAACACAAGGCCTGGAGGAAATACTGAACTGTCACAAATTTAAACACAACGCCGGGAGGAAATACTGAACTGTCACAAATTTAAACACAGGGCCTGGAGGAAATACTGAACTGTCACAAATTTAAACACAAGGCCTGGAGTAAATACTGAACTGTCGCAAATTTAAACACAGGGCCTGGAGTAAATACTGAACTGTCGCAAATTTAAACACAGGGCCTGGAGTAAATACTGAACTGTCACAACATTAAACACAGGGGCTGGAGGAAATACTGAACTGTCACAAAATTTAAACACAAGGCCTGGAGTAAATACTGAACTGTCACAAATTTAAACACAGGGCCTGGAGTAAATACTGAACTGTCACAAATTTAAACACAGGGGTTGGAGGAAATACTGAACTGTCACAAATTTAAACACAGGGGTTGGAGGAAATACTGAACTGTCACAAATTTAAACACAAGGCCTGGATGAAATACTGAACTGTCACAAATTTAAACACAAGGCCTGGAGGAAATATTGAACTGTCACAAATTTAAACACAAGGCCTGGAGGAAATGCTGAACTGTCACAAATTTAAACACAAGGCCTGGAGGAAATACTGAACTGTCACAAATTTAAACACAGGGCCTGGAGGAAATACTGAACTGTCACAAATTTAAACACAGGGTCTGGAGGAAATACTGAACTGTCAGAAATTTAAACACAAGGCCTGGAGGAAATATTGAACTGTCACAAATTTAAACACAGGGCCTGGAGGAAATACTGAACTGTCACAAATTTAAACACAAGGCCTGGAGGAAATACTGAACTGTCACAAATTTAAACACAAGGCCTGGAGGAAATACTGAACTGTCACAAATTTAAACACAGGGCCTGGAGTAAATACTGAACTGTCACAAATTTAAACACAAGGCCTGGAGGAAATACTGAACTGTCACAACTTTAAACACAAGGCCTGGAGGAAATACTGAACTGTCACAAATTTAAACACAACGCCGGGAGGATATACTGAACTGTCACAAATTTAAACACAGGGCCTGGAGGAAATACTGAAGTGTCACAACTTTAAACACAAGGCCTGGAGGAAATACTGAACTGTCACAAATTTAAACACAACGCCGGGAGGAAATACTGAACTGTCACAAATTTAAACACAGGGCCTGGAGGAAATACTGAACTGTCACAAATTTAAACACAAGGCATGGAGGAAATACTGAACTGTCACAAATTTAAACACAACGCCGGGAGGAAATACTGAACTGTCGCAAATTTAAACACAGGGCCTGGAGTAAATACTGAACTGTCACAAATTTAAACACAGGGCCTGGAGGAAATACTGAACTCTCACAAATTTAAACACAAGGCCTGGAGGAAATACTGAACTGTCACAAATTTAAACACAAGGCCTGGAGGAAATACTGAACTGTCACAAATTTAAACACAGGGCCTGGAGGAAATACTGAACTGTCGCAAATTTAAACACAGGGCCTGGAGTAAATACTGAACTGTCGCAAATTTAAACACAAGGCCTGGAGTAAATACTGAACTGTCGCAAATTTAAACACAGGGCCTGGAGTAAATACTGAACTGTCACAAATTTAAACACAAGGCCTGGAGGAAATACTGAACTGTTACAAATTTAAACACAGGGCCTGGAGTAAATACTGAACTGTCGCAAATTTAAACACAAGGCCTGGAGGAAATACTGAACTGTCACAAATTTAAACACAGGGCCTGGAGTAAATACTGAACTGTCGCAAATTTAAACACAAGGCCTGGAGTAAATACTGAACTGTCGCAAATTTAAACACAGGGTCTGGAGTAAATACTGAACTGTCGCAAATTTAAACACAAGGCCTGGAGTAAATACTGAACTGTCGCAAATTTAAACACAGGGCCTGGAGTAAATACTGAACTGTCACAAATTTAAACACAAGGCCTGGAGTAAATACTGAACTGTCGCAAATTTAAACACAGGGCCTGGAGTAAATACTGAACTGTCACAAATTTAAACACAAGGCCTGGAGGAAATACTGAACTGTCACAAATTTAAACACAACGCCGGGAGGAAATACTGAACTGTCACAAATTTAAACACAGGGCCTGGAGGAAATACTGAACTGTCACAAATTTAAACACAAGGCATGGAGGAAATACTGAACTGTCACAACTTTAAACACAAGGCCTGGAGGAAATACTGAACTGTCACAAATTTAAACACAACGCCGGGAGGAAATACTGAACTGTCACAAATTTAAACACAGGGCCTGGAGGAAATACTGAACTGTCACAAATTTAAACACAAGGCCTGGAGGAAATACTGAACTGTCACAAATTTAAACACAACGCCGGGAGGAAATACTGAACTGTCACAAATTTAAACACAGGGCCTGGAGGAAATACTGAACTGTCACAAATTTAAACACAAGGCCTGGAGTAAATACTGAACTGTCGCAAATTTAAACACAGGGCCTGGAGTAAATACTGAACTGTCGCAAATTTAAACACAGGGCCTGGAGTAAATACTGAACTGTCACAACATTAAACACAGGGGCTGGAGGAAATACTGAACTGTCACAAATTTAAACACAGGGCCTGGAGTAAATACTGAACTGTCACAACATTAAACACAAGGCCTGGAGGAAATACTGAACTGTCACAAAATTTAAACACAAGGCCTGGAGTAAATACTGAACTGTCACAAATTTAAACACAGGGCCTGGAGTAAATACTGAACTGTCACAAATTTAAACACAGGGGTTGGAGGAAATACTGAACTGTCACAAATTTAAACACAGGGGTTGGAGGAAATACTGAGCTGTCACAAATTTAAACACAGGGCCTGGAGTAAATACTGAACTGTCACAACATTAAACACAAGGCCTGGAGGAAATACTGAACTGTCACAAAATTTAAACACAAGGCCTGGAGTAAATACTGAACTGTCACAAATTTAAACACAGGGCCTGGAGGAAATACTGAACTGTCACAAATTTAAACACAGGGTCTGGAGGAAATACTGAACTGTCAGAAATTTAAACACAAGGCCTGGAGGAAATATTGAACTGTCACAAATTTAAACACAGGGCCTGGAGGAAATACTGAACTGTCACAAATTTAAACACAAGGCCTGGAGGAAATACTGAACTGTCACAAATTTAAACACAAGGCCTGGAGGAAATACTGAACTGTCACAAATTTAAACACAGGGCCTGGAGTAAATACTGAACTGTCACAAATTTAAACACAAGGCCTGGAGGAAATACTGAACTGTCACAACTTTAAACACAAGGCCTGGAGGAAATACTGAACTGTCACAAATTTAAACACAACGCCGGGAGGATATACTGAACTGTCACAAATTTAAACACAGGGCCTGGAGGAAATACTGAACTGTCACATCTTTAAACACAAGGCCTGGAGGAAATACTGAACTGTCACAAATTTAAACACAACGCCGGGAGGAAATACTGAACTGTCACAAATTTAAACACAGGGCCTGGAGGAAATACTGAACTGTCACAAATTTAAACACAAGGCATGGAGGAAATACTGAACTGTCACAAATTTAAACACAACGCCGGGAGGAAATACTGAACTGTCGCAAATTTAAACACAGGGCCTGGAGTAAATACTGAACTGTCACAAATTTAAACACAGGGCCTGGAGGAAATACTGAACTCTCACAAATTTAAACACAAGGCCTGGAGGAAATACTGAACTGTCACAAATTTAAACACAAGGCCTGGAGGAAATACTGAACTGTCACAAATTTAAACACAGGGCCTGGAGGAAATACTGAACTGTCGCAAATTTAAACACAGGGCCTGGAGTAAATACTGAAATGTCGCAAATTTAAACACAAGGCCTGGAGTAAATACTGAACTGTCGCAAATTTAAACACAGGGCCTGGAGTAAATACTGAACTGTCACAAATTTAAACACAAGGCCTGGAGTAAATACTGAACTGTCGCAAATTTAAACACAAGGCCTGGAGTAAATACTGAACTGTCGCAAATTTAAACACAGGGTCTGGAGTAAATACTGAACTGTCGCAAATTTAAACACAAGGCCTGGAGTAAATACTGAACTGTCGCAAATTTAAACACAGGGCCTGGAGTAAATACTGAACTGTCACAAATTTAAACACAAGGCCTGGAGTAAATACTGAACTGTCGCAAATTTAAACACAGGGCCTGGAGTAAATACTGAACTGTCGCAAATTTAAACACAGGGCCTGGAGTAAATACTGAACTGTCACAAATTTAAACACAGGGCCTGGAGGAAATACTGAACTGTCGCAAATTTAAACACAGGGCCTGGAGTAAATACTGAACTGTCGCAAATTTAAACACAGGGCCTGGAGTAAATACTGAACTGTCACAACATTAAACACAGGGGCTGGAGGAAATACTGAACTGTCACAAAATTTAAACACAAGGCCTGGAGTAAATACTGAACTGTCACAAATTTAAACACAGGGTCTGGAGGAAATACTGAACTGTCACAAATTTAAACACAGGGCCTGGAGGAAATACTGAACTGTCACAAATTTAAACACAAGGCCTGGAGGAAATACTGAACTGTCACAAATTTAAACACAGGGGCTGGAGTAAATACTGAACTGTCACAAATTTAAACACAGGGTCTGGAGGAAATACTGAACTGTCACAAATTTAAACACAGGGCCTGGAGGAAATACTGAACTGTCACAAATTTAAACACAAGGCCTGGAGGAAATACTGAACTGTCACAAATTTAAACACAGGGGCTGGAGTAAATACTGAACTGTCACAAATTTAAACACAGGGTCTGGAGGAAATACTGAACTGTCACAAATTTAAACACAGGGGCTGGAGGAAATACTGAACTGTCACAAATTTAAACACAAGGCCTGGAGGAAATACTGAACTGTCACAAATTTAAACACAGGGCCTGGAGGAAATACTGAACTGTCACAAATTTAAACACAAGGCCTGGAGGAAATACTGAACTGTCACAAATTTAAACACAAGGCCTGGAGGAAATACTGAACTGTCACAAATTTAAACACAAGGCCTGGAGAAAATGCTGAACTGTCACAAATTTAAACACAAGGCCTGGAGGAAATACTGAACTGTCACAAATTTAAACACAAGGCCTGGAGGAAATACTGAACTGTCACAAATTTAAACACAAGGCCTGGAGGAAATACTGAACTGTCACAAATTTAAACACAAGGCCTGGAGGAAATACTGAACTGTCACAAATTTAAACACAAGGCCTGGGGGAAATACTGAACTGTCACAAATTTAAACACAAGGCCTGGAGGAAATACTGAACTGTCACAAATTTAAACACAGGGCCTGGAGTAAATACTGAACTGTCACAAATTTAAACACAAGGCCTGGAGGAAATACTGAACTGTCACAAATTTAAACACAGGGGCTGGAGTAAATACTGAACTGTCACAAATTTAAACACAGGGTCTGGATGAAATACTGAACTGTCACAAATTTAAACACAGGGCCTGGAGGAAATACTGAACTGTCACAAATTTAAACACAAGGCCTGGAGGAAATACTGAACTGTCACAAATTTAAACACAGGGGCTGGAGTAAATACTGAAATGTCACAAATTTAAACACAGGGTCTGGAGGAAATACTGAACTGTCACAAATTTAAACACAGGGGCTGGAGGAAATACTGAACTGTCACAAATTTAAACACAAGGCCTGGAGGAAATACTGAACTGTCACAAATTTAAACACAGGGCCTGGAGGAAATACTGAACTGTCACAAATTTAAACACAAGGCCTGGAGGAAATACTGAACTGTCACAAATTTAAACACAAGGCCTGGAGGAAATACTGAACTGTCACAAATTTAAACACAAGGCCTGGAGAAAATGCTGAACTGTCACAAATTTAAACACAAGGCCTGGAGGAAATACTGAACTGTCACAAATTTAAACACAAGGCCTGGAGGAAATACTGAACTGTCACAAATTTAAACACAAGGCCTGGAGGAAATACTGAACTGTCACAAATTTAAACACAAGGCCTGGAGGAAATACTGAACTGTCACAAATTTAAACACAAGGCCTGGGGGAAATACTGAACTGTCACAAATTTAAACACAAGGCCTGGAGGAAATACTGAACTGTCACAAATTTAAACACAGGGCCTGGAGTAAATACTGAACTGTCACAAATTTAAACACAAGGCCTGGAGGAAATACTGAACTGTCACAAATTTAAACACAGGGCCTGGAGTAAATACTGAACTGTCACAAATTTAAACACAAGGCCTGGAGGAAATACTGAACTGTCTCAAATTTAAACACAGGGCCTGGAGGAAATACTGAACTGTCAAAAATTAAAAAACACAGGGCCTGGAGTAAATACTGAACTGTCACAAATTTAAACACAAGGCCTGGAGTCAATACTGAACTGTCACAAATTTAAACACAAGGCCTGGAGGAAATACTGAACTGTCACAAATTTAAACACAGGGCCTGGAGGAAATACTGAACTGTCACAAATTTAAACACAGGGCCTGGAGGAAATACTGAACTGTCACAAATTTAAACACAAGGCCTGGAGTCAATACAGAACTGTCACAAATTTAAACACAAGGCCTGGAGGAAATACTGAACTGTCACAAATTTAAACACAGGGCCTGGAGGAAATACTGAACTGTCACAAATTTAAACACAGGGCCTGGAGTAAATACTGAACTGTCACAAATTTAAACACAAGGCCTGGAGTCAATACTGAACTGTCACAAATTTAAACACAAGGCCTGGAGTCAATACTGAACTGTCACAAATTTAAACACAGGGCCTGGAGGAAATACTGAACTGTCACAAATTTAAACACAAGGCATGGAGGAAATACTGAACTGTCACAAATTTAAACACAACGCCGGGAGGAAATACTGAACTGTCGCAAATTTAAACACAGGGCCTGGAGTAAATACTGAACTGTCACAAATTTAAACACAGGGCCTGGAGGAAATACTGAACTCTCACAAATTTAAACACAAGGCCTGGAGGAAATACTGAACTGTCACAAATTTAAACACAAGGCCTGGAGGAAATACTGAACTGTCACAAATTTAAACACAGGGCCTGGAGGAAATACTGAACTGTCGCAAATTTAAACACAGGGCCTGGAGTAAATACTGAACTGTCGCAAATTTAAACACAAGGCCTGGAGTAAATACTGAACTGTCGCAAATTTAAACACAGGGCCTGGAGTAAATACTGAACTGTCGCAAATTTAAACACAAGGCCTGGAGTAAATACTGAACTGTCGCAAATTTAAACACAAGGCCTGGAGTAAATACTGAACTGTCGCAAATTTAAACACAGGGCCTGGAGTAAATACTGAACTGTCGCAAATTTAAACACAAGGCCTGGAGTAAATACTGAACTGTCGCAAATTTAAACACAGGGCCTGGAGTAAATACTGAACTGTCGCAAATTTAAACACAGGGCCTGGAGTAAATACTGAACTGTCACAAATTTAAACACAGGGCCTGGAGGAAATACTGAACTGTCGCAAATTTAAACACAGGGCCTGGAGTAAATACTGAACTGTCGCAAATTTAAACACAGGGCCTGGAGTAAATACTGAACTGTCACAACATTAAACACAGGGGCTGGAGGAAATACTGAACTGTCACAAAATTTAAACACAAGGCCTGGAGTAAATACTGAACTGTCACAAATTTAAACACAGGGCCTGGAGTAAATACTGAACTGTCGCAAATTTAAACACAGGGCCTGGAGTAAATACTGAACTGTCACAACTTTAAACACAAGGCCTGGAGGAAATACTGAACTGTCACAAATTTAAACACAAGGCCTGGAGGAAATACTGAACTGTCACAAATTTAAACACAGGGCCTGGAGGAAATACTGAACTGTCACAAATTTAAACACAGGGGCTGGAGTAAATACTGAACTGTCACAAATTTAAACACAGGGTCTGGAGGAAATACTGAACTGTCACAAATTTAAACACAGGGCCTGGAGGAAATACTGAACTGTCACAAATTTAAACACAAGGCCTGGAGGAAATACTGAACTGTCACAAATTTAAACACAGGGGCTGGAGGAAATACTGAACTGTCACAAATTTAAACACAAGGCCTGGAGGAAATACTGAACTGTCACAAATTTAAACACAGGGCCTGGAGGAAATACTGAACTGTCACAAATTTAAACACAAGGCCTGGAGGAAATACTGAACTGTCACAAATTTAAACACAAGGCCTGGAGGAAATACTGAACTGTCACAAATTTAAACACAAGGCCTGGAGAAAATGCTGAACTGTCACAAATTTAAACACAAGGCCTGGAGGAAATACTGAACTGTCACAAATTTAAACACAAGGCCTGGAGGAAATACTGAACTGTCACAAATTTAAACACAAGGCCTGGAGGAAATACTGAACTGTCACAAATTTAAACACAAGGCCTGGAGGAAATACTGAACTGTCACAAATTTAAACACAAGGCCTGGGGGAAATACTGAACTGTCACAAATTTAAACACAAGGCCTGGAGGAAATACTGAACTGTCACAAATTTAAACACAGGGCCTGGAGTAAATACTGAACTGTCACAAATTTAAACACAAGGCCTGGAGGAAATACTGAACTGTCACAAATTTAAACACAGGGCCTGGAGTAAATACTGAACTGTCACAAATTTAAACACAAGGCCTGGAGGAAATACTGAACTGTCACAAATTTAAACACAGGGCCTGGAGGAAATACTGAACTGTCACAAATTTAAACACAGGGCCTGGAGTAAATACTGAACTGTCACAAATTTAAACACAAGGCCTGGAGTCAATACTGAACTGTCACAAATTTAAACACAAGGCCTGGAGGAAATACTGAACTGTCACAAATTTAAACACAGGGCCTGGAGGAAATACTGAACTGTCACAAATTTAAACACAGGGCCTGGAGTAAATACTGAACTGTCACAAATTTAAACACAAGGCCTGGAGTCAATACTGAACTGTCACAAATTTAAACACAAGGCCTGGAGTCAATACTGAACTGTCACAAATTTAAACACAAGGCCTGGAGGAAATACTGAACTGTCACAAATTTAAACACAGGGCCTGGAGGAAATACTGAACTGTCACAAATTTAAACACAAGGCCTGGAGGAAATACTGAACTGTCACAAATTTAAACACAAGTCCTGGAGGAAATACTGAACAGTCACAAATTTAAACACAAGTCCTGGAGGGAATACTGAACTGTCACAAATTTAAACACAGGGCCTGGAGGAAATACTGAACTGTCACAAATTTAAACACAAGGCCTGGAGGGAATACTGAACTGTCACAAATTTAAACACAGGGCCTGGAGGAAATACTGAACTGTCACAAATTTAAACACAGGGCATGGAGGAAATACTGAACAGTCACAAATTTAAACACAGGGCCTGGAAGAAATACTGAACTGTCACAAATTTAAACACAAGACCTGGAGGAAATACTGAACTGTCACAACTTTAAACACAAGGCCAGGAGTAAATACTTAGCTGTCACAACTTTAAAGACAGGTCCAGTGGTAAATACAGAACTGTCACAATTTTAATCACATGTCCTGGGGGAAATACTGAGCTGTCACAAATTTAAACACAGGGCCTGGAGGAAATACTGAACTGTCACAAATTTAAACACAAGGCCTGGAGGAAATACTGAACTGTCACAAATTTACACACAGGGCCTGGAGGAAATACTGAACTGTCACAAATTTAAACACAAGGCCTGGAGGAAATACTGAACTGTCACAAATTTAAACACAAGGCCTGGAGGAAATATTGAACTGTCACAAATTTAAACACAGGGCCTGGAGTAAATACTGAACTGTCGCAAATTTAAACACAGGGCCTGGAGTAAATACTGAACTGTCGCAAATTTAAACACAGGGCCTGGAGTAAATACTGAACTGTCGCAAATTTAAACACAGGGCCTGGAGTAAATACTGAACTGTCACAAATTTAAACACAGGGCCTTGAGTAAATACTGATCTGTCACAACATTAAACACAGGGGCTGGCGGAAATACTGAACTGTCACAAATTTAAACACAGGGCCTGGAGGAAATACTGAACTGTCACAAATTTAAACACAAGCCTGGAGGAAATACTGAACTGTCACAAATTTAAACACAAGGCCTGGAGGAAATACTGAACTGTCACAAATTTAAACACAGGGCCTTGAGGAAATACTGAACTGTCACAAAATTTAAACACAAGGCCTGGAGTAAATACTGAACTGTCACAAATTTAAACACAAGGCCTGGAGGAAATACTGAACTGTCACAAATTTAAACACAGGGCCTGGAGTAAATACTGAACTGTCACAACATTAAACACAGGGGCTGGAGGAAATAATGAACTGTCACAAAATTTAAACACAAGGCCTGGAGGAAATACTGATCTGTCACAAATTTAAACACAGGGCCTGGAGGAAATACTGAACTGTCACAAATTTAAACACAAGGCCTGGAGGAAATACTGAACTGTCACAACGTTAAACACAAGGCCTGGAGGAAATACTGAACTGACACAAATTTAAACACAGGGCCTGGAGGAAATACTGAACTGTCACAACGTTAAACACAAGGCCTGGAGGAAATACTGAACTGTCACAAATTTAAACACAACGCCGGGAGGAAATACTGAACTGTCACAAATTTAAACACAGGGCCTGGAGGAAATACTGAACTGTCACAAATTTAAACACAGGGCCTGGAGTAAATACTGAACTGTCGCAAATTTAAACACAGGGCCTGGAGTAAATACTGAACTGTCGCAAATTTAAACACAGGGCCTGGAGTAAATACTGAACTGTCACAACATTAAACACAGGGGCTGGAGGAAATACTGAACTGTCACAAATTTAAACACAAGGCCTGGAGTAAATACTGAACTGTCGCAAATTTAAACACAGGGCCTGGAGGAAATACTGAACTGTCACAAATTTAAACACAGGGCCTGGAGTAAATACTGAACTGTCGCAAATTTAAACACAGGGCCTGGAGTAAATACTGAACTGTCGCAAATTTAAACACAAGGCCTGGAGGGAATACTGAACTGTCACAACATTAAACACAGGGGCTGGAGGAAATACTGAACTGTCACAAATTTAAACACAGGGCCTGGAAGAAATACTGAACTGTCACAAATTTAAACACAGGGCCTGGAAGAAATACTGAACTGTCACAAATTTAAACACAGGGCCTGGAGGAAATACTGAACTGTCACAAATTTAAACACAGGGCCTGGAAGAAATACTGAACTGTCACAAATTTAAACACAAGGCCTGGAGTAAATACTGAACTGTCGCAAATTTAAACACAGGGCCTGGAGTAAATACTGAACTGTCACAACATTAAACACAGGGGCTGGAGGAAATACTGAACTGTCAGAAAATTTAAACACAGGGCATGGAGGAAATACTGAACTGTCACAAATTTAAACACAAGGCCTGGAGTAAATACTGAACTGTCGCAAATTTAAACACAAGGCCTGGAGTAAATACTGAACTGTCGCAAATTTAAACACAGGGCCCGGAGTAAATACTGAACTGTCACAAATTTAAACACAAGGCCTGGAGGAAATACTGAACTGTCACAAATTTAAACACAAGGCCTGGAGGAAATACTGAACTGTCACAAATTTAAACACAAGGCCTGGAGGAAATACTGAACTGTCACAATTTTAATCACATGTCCTGGGGGAAGTACTGAGCTGTCACAAATTTAAACACAAGGCCTGGAGGAAATACTGAACTGTCACAAATTTAAACACAGGGCCTGGAGGGAATACTGAACTGTCACAAATTTAAACACAAGGCCTGGAGTAAATACTGAACTGTCACAAATTTAAACACAAGGCCTGGAGGAAATACTGAACTGTCACAAATTTAAACACAGGGCCTGGAGGGAATACTGAACTGTCACAAATTTAAACACAAGGCCTGGAGTAAATACTGAACTGTCACAAATTTAAACACAAGGCCTGGAGTCAATACTGAACTGTCACAAATTTAAACACAAGGCCTGGAGGAAATACTGAACTGTCACAAATTTAAACACAAGGCCTGGAGGAAATACTGAACTGTCACAAATTTAAACACAGGGCCTGGAGGGAATACTGAACTGTCACAAATTTAAACACAAGACCTGGAGGAAATACTGAACTGTCACAAATTTAAACACAAGGCCTGGAGGAAATACTGAACTGTCACAAATTTAAACACAGGGCCTGGAGGGAATACTGAACTGTCACAAATTTAAACACAAGGCCTGGAGTAAATACTGAACTGTCACAAATTTAAACACAAGGCCTGGAGTAAATACTGAACTGTCACAAATTTAAACACAAGACCTGGAGGAAATACTGAACTGTCACAACTTTAAACACAAGGCCTGGAGTAAATACTGAACTGTCACAAATTTAAACACAGGGCCTGGAGGGAATACTGAACTGTCACAAATTTAAACACAAGGCCTGGAGTAAATACTGAACTGTCACAAATTTAAACACAAGACCTGGAGGAAATACTGAACTGTCACAACTTTAAACACAAGGCCTGGAGTAAATACTGAACTGTCACAAATTTAAACACAGGGCCTGGAGGAAATACTGAACTGTCACAAATTTAAACACAAGGCCTGGAGGAAATACTGAACTGTCACAAATTTAAACACAAGGCCTGGAGGAAATACTGAACTGTCACAAATTTAAACACAAGGCCTGGAGGAAATACTGAACTGTCACAAATTTAAACACAAGGCCTGGAGTAAATACTGAACTGTCACAAATTTAAACACAAGGCCTGGAGGGAATACTGAACTGTCACAAATTTAAACACAAGGCCTGGAGTAAATACTGAACTGTCACAAATTTAAACACAAGGCCTGGAGGAAATACTGAACTGTCACAAATTTAAACACAAGGCCTGGAGGAAATACTGAACTGTCACAAATTTAAACACAGGGCCTGGAGGGAATACTGAACTGTCACAAATTTAAACACAAGGCCTGGAGTAAATACTGAACTGTCACAAATTTAAACACAAGACCTGGAGGAAATACTGAACTGTCACAACTTTAAACACAAGGCCTGGAGTAAATACTGAACTGTCACAAATTTAAACACAAGACCTGGAGGAAATACTGAACTGTCACAACTTTAAACACATGGCCTGGAGTAAATACTGAACTGTCACAAATTTAAACACAAGACCTGGAGGAAATACTGAACTGTCACAACTTTGAACACAAGGCCTGGAGGGAATACTGAACTGTCACAAATTTAAACACAGGGCCTGGAGGAAATACTGAACTGTCACAAATTTAAACACAGGGCCTGGAGGAAATACTGAACTGTCACAAATTTAAACACAAGACCTGGAGGAAATACTGAACTGTCACAACTTTAAACACATGGCCTGGAGTAAATACTGAACTGTCACAAATTTAAACACAAGACCTGGAGGAAATACTGAACTGTCACAACTTTGAACACAAGGCCTGGAGGGAATACTGAACTGTCACAAATTTAAACACAGGGCCTGGAGGAAATACTGAACTGTCACAAATTTAAACACAAGGCCTGGAGTAAATACTGAACTGTCACAAATTTAAACACAAGGCCTGGAGGAAATACTGAACTGTCACAAATTTAAACACAAGGCCTGGAGGAAATACTGAACTGTCACAAATTTAAACACAAGGCCTGGAGGAAATACTGAACTGTCACAAATTTAAACACAGGGCCTGGAGGGAATACTGAACTGTCACAAACTTAAACACAAGGCCTGGAGTAAATACTGAACTGTCACAAATTTAAACACAAGACCTGGAGGAAATACTGAACTGTCACAACTTTAAACACAAGGCCTGGAGTAAATACTGAACTGTCACAAATTTAAACACAAGACCTGGAGGAAATACTGAACTGTCACAACTTTAAACACAAGGCCTGGAGTAAATACTGAACTGTCACAAATTTAAACACAAGACCTGGAGGAAATACTGAACTGTCACAACTTTAAACACAAGGCCTGGAGGGAATACAGAACTGTCACAAATTTAAACACAGGGCCTGGAGGGAAAACTGAACTGTCACAAATTTAAACACAAGGCCTGGAGTAAATACTGAACTGTCACAAATTTAAACACAAGACCTGGAGGAAATACTGAACTGTCACAACTTTAAACACAAGGCCAGGAGTAAATACTTAGCTGTCACAACTTTAAAGACAGGTCCAGTGGTAAATACAGAACTGTCACAATTTTAATCACATGTCCTGGGGGAAATACTGAGCTGTCACAAATTTAAACACAAGGCCTGGAGGAAATACTGAACTGTCACAAATTTAAGCACAAGGCCTGGAGGAAATACTGAACTGTCACAAATTTAAACACAAGGCCTGGAGGAAATACTGAACTGTCACAAATTTAAACACAAGGCCTGGAGGAAATACTGAACTGTCACAAATTTAAACACAGGGCCTGGAGTAAATACAGAACTGTCACAAATTTAAACACAAGGCCTGGAGGAAATACTGAACTGTCACAAATTTAAACACAGGGCCTGGAGGGAATACTGAACTGTCACAAATTTAAACACAGGGCCTGGAGGGAATACTGAACTGTCACAAATTTAAACACAAGGCCTGGAGGAAATACTGAACTGTCACAAATTTAAACACAGGGTCTGGAGGAAATACTGAACTGTCACAAATTTAAACACAGGGCCTGGAGGAAATACTGAACTGTGACAACTTTAAACACAGGGGCTGGAGGAAATACTGAACTGTCACAAATTTAAACACAAGGCCTGGAGGAAATACTGAACTGCCACAAATTTAAACACAAGGCCTGGAGGAAATACTGAACTGTCACAAATTTAAACACAGAGCCTGGAGGAAATACTGAACTGTCACAAATTTAAACACAAGGCCTGGAGGAAATACTGAACTGTCACAAATTTAAACACAAGGCCTGGAGGAAATACTGAACTGTCACAAATTTAAACACAGGGCCTGTAGGGAATACTGAACTGTCACAAATTTAAACACAGGGCCTGGAGTAAATACTGAACTGTCACAAATTTAAACACAAGGCCTGGAGGAAATACTGAACTGTCACAAATTTAAACACAAGGCCTGGAGGAAATACTGAACTGTCACAAATTTAAACACAAGGCCTGGAGGGAATACTGAACTGTCACAAATTTAAACACAAGGCCTGGAGGAAATACTGAACTGTCACAAATTTAAACACAAGACCTGGAGGAAATACTGAACTGTCACAACTTTAAACACAAGGCCAGGAGTAAATACTTAGCTGTCACAACTTTAAAGACAGGTCCAGTGGTAAATACAGAACTGTCACAATTTTAATCACATGTCGGGGGGGAAATACTGAGCTGTCACAAATTTAAACACAAGGCCTGGAGGAAATACTGAACTGTCACAAATTTAAGCACAAGTCCTGGAGGAAATACTGAACTGTCACAAATTTAAACACAAGGCCTGGAGGAAATACTGAACTGTCACAAATTTAAACACAAGGCCTGGAGGAAATACTGAACTGTCACAAATTTAAACACAGGGCCTGGAGTAAATACAGAACTGTCACAAATTTAAACACAAGGCCTGGAGGAAATACTGAACTGTCACAAATTTAAACACAGGGCCTGGAGGGAATACTGAACTGTCACAAATTTAAACACAGGGCCTGGAGGAAATACTGAACTGTCACAAATTTAAACACAAGGCCTGGAGGAAATACTGAACTGTCACAAATTTAAACACAAGGCCTGGAGGAAATACTGAACTGTCACAAATTTAAACACAGGGCCTGGAGGAAATACTGAACTGTGACACCTTTAAACACAAGGCCTGGAGGAAATATTGAACTGTCACAAATTTAAACACAAGGCCTGGAGGAAATACTGAACTGTCACAAATTTAAACACAGGGCCTGGAGGAAATACTGAACTGTCACAAATTTAAACACAAGGCCTGGAGAAAATATTGAACTGTCACAAATTTAAACACAAGGCCTGGAGAAAATGCTGAACTGTCACAAATTTAAACACAAGGCCTGGAGGAAATATTGAACTGTCACAAATTTAAACACAAGGCCTGGAGAAAATGCTGAACTGTCACAAATTTAAACACAAGGCCTGGAGGAAATACTGAACTGTCACAAATTTAAACACAAGGCCTGGAGGAAATACTGAACTGTCACAAATTTAAACACAAGGCCTGGAGGAAATATTGAACTGTCACAAATTTAAACACAAGGCCTGGAGAAAATGCTGAACTGTCACAAATTTAAACACAAGGCCTGGAGGAAATATTGAACTGTCACAAATTTAAACACAAGGCCTGGAGAAAATGCTGAACTGTCACAAATTTAAACACAAGGCCTGGAGGAAATATTGAACTCTCACAAATTTAAACACAAGGCCTGGAGAAAATACTGAACTGTCACAAATTTAAACACAAGGCCTGGAGGAAATACTGAACTGTCACAAATTTAAACACAAGGCCTGGAGGAAATACTGAACTGTCACAAATTTAAACACAGGGCCTGGAGTAAATACAGAACTGTCACAAATTTAAACACAAGGCCTGGAGGAAATACTGAACTGTCACAAATTTAAACACAGGGCCTGGAGGGAATACTGAACTGTCACAAATTTAAACACAAGGCCTGGAGGAAATACTGAACTGTCACAAATTTAAACACAAGGCCTGGAGGAAATACTGAACTGTCACAAATTTAAACACAAGGCCTGGAGGAAATACTGAACTGTCACAAATTTAAACACAGGGCCTGGAGGAAATACTGATCTGTGACAACTTTAAACACAAGGCCTGGAGGGAATACTGAACTGTCACAAATTTAAACACAGGGCCTGGAGGGAATACTGAACTGTCACAAATTTAAACACAAGGCCTGGAGTAAATACTGAACTGTCACAAATTTAAACACAAGACCTGGAGGAAATACTGAACTGTCACAACTTTAAACACAAGGCCAGGAGTAAATACTTAGCTGTCACAACTTTAAAGACAGGTCCAGTGGTAAATACAGAACTGTCACAATTTTAATCACATGTCCTGGGGGAAATACTGAGCTGTCACAAATTTAAACACAAGGCCTGGAGGAAATACTGAACTGTCACAAATTTAAGCACAAGGCCTGGAGGAAATACTGAACTGTCACAAATTTAAACACAAGGCCTGGAGGAAATACTGAACTGTCACAAATTTAAACACAAGGCCTGGAGAAAATGCTGAACTGTCACAAATTTAAACACAAGGCCTGGAGGAAATACTGAACTGTCACAAATTTAAACACAAGGCCTGGAGGAAATACTGAACTGTCACAAATTTAAACACAGGGCCTGGAGGAAATACTGAACTGTCACAACTTTAAACACAAGGCCTGGAGGAAATATTGAACTGTCACAAATTTAAACACAAGGCCTGGAGGAAATATTGAACTGTCACAAATTTAAACACAAGGCCTGGAGGAAATACTGAACTGTCACAAATTTAAACACAAGGCCCGGAGCAAATACTGAACTGTCACAAATTTAAACACAAGGCCTGGAGGAAATACTGAACTGTTACAAATTTAAACACAAGGCCTGGAGGAAATACTGAACTGTCACAAATTTAAACACAGGGCCCGGAGGAAATACTGTACTGTCACAAATTTAAAAACAAGGCCCGGAGGAAATACTGTATTGTCACAAATTTAAACACAAGGCCTGGATGAAATACTGAACTGTCACAAATTTAAACACAGGGCCTGGAGTAAATACTGAACTGTCACAAATTTAAACACAGGGCCTGGAGTAAATACTGAACTGTCACAAATTTAAACACAGGGCCTGGAGGAAATACTGAACTGTCACAAATTTAAACACAAGGCCTGGAGGAAATACTGAACTGTCACAAATTTAAACACAGGGCCTGGAGGGAATACTGAACTGTCACAAATTTAAACACAGGGCATGGAGCAAATACTGAACTGTCACAAATTTAAACACAGGGCCTGGAGGAAATACTGAACTGTCACAAATTTAAACACAGGGCCTGGAGGAAATACTGAACTGTCACAAATTTAAACACAGGGCCTGGAGTAAATACTGAACTGTCACAAATTTAAACACAGGGCCTGGAGTAAATACTGAACTGTCACAAATTTAAACACAGGGCCTGGAGGAAATACTGAACTGTCACAAATTTAAACACAGGGCCTGGAGGAAATACTGAACTGTCACAAATTTAAACACAAGGCCTGGAGTAAATACTGAACTGTCACAAATTTAAACACAGGGCCTGGAGGAAATACTGAACTGTCACAAATTTAAACACAGGGTCTGGAGGAAATACTGAACTGTCACAAATTTAAACACAGGGCCTGGAGTAAATACTGAACTGTCACAAATTTAAACAGAGCCTGGAGTAAATACTGAACTGTCACAAATTTAAACACAGGGCATGGAGGAAATACTGAACTGTCTCAAATTTAAACACAAGGCCTGGAGGAAATACTGAACTGTCACAAATTTAAACACAAGGCCTGGAGGAAATACTGAACTGTCACAAATTTAAACACAAGGCCTGGAGGAAATACTGAACTGTCACAAATTTAAACAGAAGGCCTGGAGGAAATACTGAACTGTCACAAATTTAAACACAAGGCCTGGAGGAAATACTGAACTGTCACAAATTTAAACACAAGGCCTGGAGGAAATACTGAACTGTCACAAATTTAAACACAAGGCCTGGAGGAAATACTGAACTGTCACAAATTTAAACACAAGGCCTGGAGGAAATACTGAACTGTCACAAATTTAAACACAGGGCCTGGAGGAAATACTGAACTGTCGCAAATTTAAACACAGTGGCTGGAGGAAATACTGAACTGTCACAAATTTAAACACAAGGACTGGAGAAAATGCTGAACTGTCACAAATTTAAACACAGGGGCTGGAGGAAATGCTGAACTGTCACATATTTAAACACAAGGCCTGGAGGAAATACTGAACTGTCACAAATTTAAACACAAGGCCTGGAGGAAATACTGAACTGTCACAAATTTAAACACAGGGTCTGGAGGAAATACTGAACTGTCACAAATTTAAACACAAGGCCTGGAGGAAATACTGAACTGTCACAAATTTAAACACAAGGCCTGGAGGACATACTGAACTGTCACAAATTTAAACACAAGTCCTGGAGAAAATGCTGAACTGTCTCAAATTTAAACACAGGGCCTGGAGGAAATACTGAACTGTCACAAATTTAAACACAAGGCCTGGAGGAAATACTGAACTGTCACAAATTTAAACACAAGGCATGGAGGACATACGGAGCTGTCACAAATTTAAACACAGGGCCTGGAGTAAATACTGAACTGTCACAAATTTAAACACAAGGCCTGGAGGAAATACTGAACTGTCACAAATTTAAACACAAGGCCTGGAGGAAATACTGAACTGTCACAAATTTAAACACAGGGCCTGGAGTAAATACAGAACCATCACAAATTTAAACACAGGGCCTGGAGGAAATACTGAACTGTCACAAATTTAAACACAAGGCCTGGAGAAAATGCTGAACTGTCACAAATTTAAACACAAGGCCTGGAGGAAATACTGAACTGTCACAAATTTAAACACAATGCCTGGAGGAAATACTGAACTGTCACAAATTTAAACACAGGGCCTGGAGTAAATACTGAACTGTCACAAATTTAAACACAAGGCCTGGAGAAAATGCTGAACTGTCACAAATTTAAACACAAGGCCTGGAGGAAATACTGAACTGTCACAAATTTAAACACAGGGGCTGGAGGAAATACTGAACTGTCACAAATTTAAACACAGGGCCTGGAGGAAATACTGAACTGTCACAAATTTAAACACAAGGCCTGGAGGAAATACTGAACTGTCACAAATTTAAACACAGGGCCTGGAGTAAATACTGAACTGTCACAAATTTAAGCACAGGGCCTGGAGGAAATACTGAACTGTCACAAATTTAAACACAAGGCCTGGAGGAAATACTGAACTGTCACAAATGTCAACACAAGGCCTGGAGGAAATACTGAACTGTCACAAATTTAAACACAAGGCCTGGAGGAAATGCTGAACTGTCACAAATTTAAACACAAGGCCTGGAGGAAATACTGAACTGTCACAAATTTAAACACAGGGGCTGGAGGAAATACTGAACTGTCACAAATTTAAACACAAGGCCTGGAGGAAATACTGAACTGTCACAAATTTAAACACAAGGCCTGGAGGAAATACTGAACTGTCACAAATTTAAACACAGGGCCTGGAGTAAATACAGAACCATCACAAATTTAAACACAGGGCCTGGAGGAAATACTGAACTGTCACAAATTTAAACACAGGGCCTGGAGTAAATACTGAACTGTCACAAATTTAAACACAAGGCCTGGAGGACATACGGAGCTGTAGGAAATTTAAACACAGTGGCTGGAGGAAATACTGAACTGTCGCAAATTTAAACACAGGGCCTGGAGTAAATACTGAACTGTCACAAATTTAAACACAAGGCCTGGAGAAAATGCTGAACTGTCACAAATTTAAACACAGGGCCTGGTGGAAATACTGAACTGTAACAAATTTAAACACAAGGCCTGGAGGAAATACTGAACTGTCACAAATTTAAACACAGGGCCTGGAGTAAATACTGAACTGTCACAAATTTAAACACAAGGCCTGGAGGAAATACTGAACTGTCACAAATTTAAACACAAGGCCTGGAGGAAATACTGAACTGTCACAAATTTAAACACAGGGCCTGGAGTAAATACTGAACTGTCACAAATTTAAACACAGGGCCTGGAGGAAATACTGAGCTGTAGGAAGTTTAAACACAGTGGCTGGAGGAAATACTGAACTGTCACAAATTTAAACACAGGGGCTGGAGGAAATACTGAACTGTCACAAATTTAAACACAAGGCCTGGAGGAAATACTGAACTGTCACAAATTTAAACACAAGGCCTGGATGAAATACTGAACTGTCACAACTTTAAACACAAGGCCTGGAGGAAATATTGAACTGTCACAAAATTAAACACAAGGCCTGGAGGAAACATTGAACTGTCACAAATTTAAACACAAGGCCTGGAGAAAATGCTGAACTGTCACAAATTTAAACACAAGGCCTGGAGGAAATACTGAACTGTCACAAATTTAAACACAACGCCTGGAGGAAATACTGAACTGTCACAAATTTAAACACAAGGCCTGGAGGAAATACTGAACTGTCACAACTTTAAACACAAGGCCTGGAGGAAATATTGAACTGTCACAAATTTAAACACAAGGCCTGGAGGAAATATTGAACTGTCACAAATTTAAACACAAGGCCTGGAGAAAATGCTGAACTGTCACAAATTTAAACACAAGGCCTGGAGGAAATACTGAACTGTCACAAATTTAAACACAAGGCCTGGAGGACATACTGAACTGTCACAAATTTAAACACAAGGCCTGGAGAAAATGCTGAACTGTCTCAAATTTAAACACAGGGCCTGGAGGAAATACTGAACTGTCACAAATTTAAACACAAGGCCTGGAGGAAATACTGAACTGTCACAAATTTAAACACAAGGCATGGAGGACATACGGAGCTGTCACAAATTTAAACACAGGGCCTGGAGTAAATACTGAACTGTCACAAATTTAAACACAAGGCCTGGAGGAAATACTGAACTGTCACAAATTTAAACACAAGGCCTGGAGGAAATACTGAACTGTCACAAATTTAAACACAAGGCCTGGAGAAAATGCTGAACAGTCACAAATTTAAACACAAGGCCTGGAGGACATACGGAGCTGTCACAAATTTAAACACAGGGCCTGGAGTAAATACTGAACTGTCACAAATTTAAACACAAGGCCTGGAGAAAATGCTGAACTGTCACAAATTTAAACACAGGGCCTGGAGGAAATACTGAACTGTCACAAATTTAAACAAAGGGGCTGGAGGAAATACTGAACTGTCACAAATTTAAACACAGGGCCTGGAGTAAATACTGAACTGTCACAAATTTAAACACAAGGCCTGGAGAAAATGCTGAACTGTCACAAATTTAAACACAAGGCCTGGAGGAAATACTGAACTGTCACAAATTTAAACACAGGGGCTGGAGGAAATACTGAACTGTCACAAATTTAAACACAGGGCCTGGAGTAAATACTGAACTGTCACAAATTTAAACACAAGGCCTGGAGGAAATACTGAACTGTCACAAATTTAAACACAGGGCCTGGAGTAAATACAGAACTGTCACAAATTTAAACACAGGGGCAGGAGGAAATACTGAACTGTCACAAATTTAAACACAGGGCCTGGAGTAAATACTGAACTGTCACAAATTTAAACACAAGGCCTGGAGGAAATACTGAACTGTCACAAATTTAAACACAGGGCCTGGAGTAAATACTGAACTGTCACAAATTTAAACACAAGGCCTGGAGGAAATACTGAACTGTCACAAATTTAAACACAGGGGCTGGAGGAAATACTGAACTGTCACAAATTTAAACACAGGGCCTGGAGTAAATACTGAACTGTCACAAATTTAAACACAGGGCCTGGAGGAAATACTGAACTGTCACAAATTTAAACACAAGGCCTGGAGAAAATGCTGAACTGTCACAAATTTAAACACAAGGCCTGGAGGAAATACTGAACTGTCACAAATTTAAACACAGGGGCTGGAGGAAATACTGAACTGTCACAAATTTAAACACAGGGCCTGGAGGAAATACTGAACTGTCACAAATTTAAACACAAGGCCTGGAGGAAATACTGAACTGTCACAAATTTAAACACAGGGCCTGGAGTAAATACTGAACTGTCACAAATTTAAGCACAGGGCCTGGAGGAAATACTGAACTGTCACAAATTTAAACACAAGGCCTGGAGGAAATACTGAACTGTCACAAATGTAAACACAAGGCCTGGAGGAAATACTGAACTGTCACAAATTTAAACACAAGGCCTGGAGGAAATGCTGAACTGTCACAAATTTAAACACAAGGCCTGGAGGAAATACTGAACTGTCACAAATTTAAACACAGGGGCTGGAGGAAATACTGAACTGTCACAAATTTAAACACAAGGCCTGGAGGAAATACTGAACTGTCACAAATTTAAACACAAGGCCTGGAGGAAATACTGAACTGTCACAAATTTAAACACAGGGCCTGGAGTAAATACAGAACCATCACAAATTTAAACACAGGGCCTGGAGGAAATACTGAACTGTCACAAATTTAAACACAGGGCCTGGAGTAAATACTGAACTGTCACAAATTTAAACACAAGGCCTGGAGGACATACGGAGCTGTAGGAAATTTAAACACAGTGGCTGGAGGAAATACTGAACTGTCGCAAATTTAAACACAGGGCCTGGAGTAAATACTGAACTGTCACAAATTTAAACACAAGGCCTGGAGAAAATGCTGAACTGTCACAAATTTAAACACAGGGCCTGGTGGAAATACTGAACTGTAACAAATTTAAACACAAGGCCTGGAGTAAATACAGAACTGTCACAAATTGAAACACAAGGCCTGGAGGAAATACTGAACTGTCACAAATTTAAACACAAGGCCTGGAGTAAATACAGAACTGTCACAAATTTAAACACAGGGCCTGGAGTAAATACTGAACTGTCACAAATTTAAACACAAGGCCTGGAGGAAATACTGAACTGTCACAAATTTAAACACAGGGCCTGGAGTAAATACTGAACTGTCACAAATTTAAACACAAGGCCTGGAGGAAATACTGAACTGTCACAAATTTAAACACAAGGCCTGGAGGAAATACTGAACTGTCACAAATTTAAACACAAGGCCTGGGGGAAATACTGAACTGTCACAAATTTAAACACAAGGCCTGGAGGAAATACTGAACTGTCACAAATTTAAACACAAGGCCTGGAGTAAATACTGAACTGTCACAAATTTAAACACAGGGCCTGGAGGAAATACTGAGCTGTAGGAAATTTAAACACAGTGGCTGGAGGAAATACTGAACTGTCACAAATTTAAACACAGGGGCTGGAGGAAATACTGAACTGTCACAAATTTAAACACAAGGCCTGGAGGAAATACTGAACTGTCACAAATTTAAACACAAGGCCTGGATGAAATACTGAACTGTCACAACTTTAAACACAAGGCCTGGAGGAAATATTGAACTGTCACAAATTTAAACACAAGGCCTGGAGGAAACATTGAACTGTCACAAATTTAAACACAAGGCCTGGAGAAAATGCTGAACTGTCACAAATTTAAACACAAGGCCTGGAGGAAATACTGAACTGTCACAACTTTAAACACAAGGCCTGGAGGAAATACTGAACTGTCACAAATTTAAACACAAGGCCTGGAGGAAATACTGAACTGTCACAACTTTAAACACAAGGCCTGGAGGAAATATTGAACTGTCACAAATTTAAACACAAGGCCTGGAGGAAATATTGAACTGTCACAAATTTAAACACAGTGCCTGGTGGAAATGCTGAACTGTCACAAATTTAAACACAAGGCCTGGAGGAAATACTGAACTGTCACAAATTTAAACACAAGGCCTGGAGGAAATACTGAACTGTCACAAATTTAAACACAAGGCCTGGAGGAAATACTGAACTGTCACAAATTTAAACACAAGGCCTGGAGGAAATACTGAACTGTCACAAATTTAAACACAAGGCCTGGAGGAAATACTGAACTGTCACAAATTTAAACACAGGGGCTGGAGGAAATACTGAACTGTCACAAATTTAAACACAGGGCATTGAGGAAATACTGAACTGTCACAAATTTAAACACAAGGCCTGGAGGAAATACTGAACTGTCACAAATTTAAACACAAGGCCTGGAGGAAATATTGAACTGTCACAAATTTAAACACAAGGCCTGGAGGAAATACTGAACTGTCACAAATTTAAGCACAAGGCCTGGAGGAAATACTGAACTGTCACAAATTTAAACACAAGGCCTGGAGGAAATACTGAACTGTCACAAATTTAAACACAAGGCCTGGAGAAAATGCTGAACTGTCACAAATTTAAACACAAGGCCTGGAGGAAATACTGAACTGTCACAAATTTAAACACAAGGCCTGGAGGAAATACTGAACTGTCACAAATTTAAACACAGGGCCTGGAGGAAATACTGAACTGTCACAACTTTAAACACAAGGCCTGGAGGAAATATTGAACTGTCACAAATTTAAACACAAGGCCTGGAGGAAATATTGAACTGTCACAAATTTAAACACAAGGCCTGGAGGAAATACTGAACTGTCACAAATTTAAACACAAGGCCCGGAGCAAATACTGAACTGTCACAAATTTAAACACAAGGCCTGGAGGAAATACTGAACTGTTACAAATTTAAACACAAGGCCTGGAGGAAATACTGAACTGTCACAAATTTAAACACAGGGCCCGGAGGAAATACTGTACTGTCACAAATTTAAAAACAAGGCCCGGAGGAAATACTGTATTGTCACAAATTTAAACACAAGGCCTGGATGAAATACTGAACTGTCACAAATTTAAACACAGGGCCTGGAGTAAATACTGAACTGTCACAAATTTAAACACAGGGCCTGGAGTAAATACTGAACTGTCACAAATTTAAACACAGGGCCTGGAGGAAATACTGAACTGTCACAAATTTAAACACAAGGCCTGGAGGAAATACTGAACTGTCACAAATTTAAACACAGGGCCTGGAGGGAATACTGAACTGTCACAAATTTAAACACAGGGCATGGAGCAAATACTGAACTGTCACAAATTTAAACACAGGGCCTGGAGGAAATACTGAACTGTCACAAATTTAAACACAGGGCCTGGAGGAAATACTGAACTGTCACAAATTTAAACACAGGGCCTGGAGTAAATACTGAACTGTCACAAATTTAAACACAGGGCCTGGAGTAAATACTGAACTGTCACAAATTTAAACACAGGGCCTGGAGGAAATACTGAACTGTCACAAATTTAAACACAGGGCCTGGAGGAAATACTGAACTGTCACAAATTTAAACACAAGGCCTGGAGTAAATACTGAACTGTCACAAATTTAAACACAGGGCCTGGAGGAAATACTGAACTGTCACAAATTTAAACACAGGGGCTGGAGGAAATACTGAACTGTCACAAATTTAAACACAGGGCCGGGAGGAAATACTGAACTGTCACAAATTTAAACACAAGGCCTGGAATAAATACTGAACTGTCACAAATTTAAACACAGGGTCTGGAGGAAATACTGAACTGTCACAAATTTAAACACAGGGCCTGGAGTAAATACTGAACTGTCACAAATTTAAACACAAGGCCTGGAGGAAATACTGAACTGTCACAAATTTAAACACAGGGGCTGGAGGAAATACTGAACTGTCACAAATTTAAACACAGGGCCGGGAGGAAATACTGAACTGTCACAAATTTAAACACAGGGGCTGGAGGAAATACTGAACTGTCACAAATTTAAACACAGGGCCGGGAGGAAATACTGAACTGTCACAAATTTAAACACAAGGCCTGGAATAAATACTGAACTGTCACAAATTTAAACACAGGGCCTGGAGTAAATACTGAACTGTCACAAATTTAAACACAAGGCCTGGAGGGAAATACTGAACTGTCACAAATTTAAACACAGGGCCTGGAGTAAATACTGAACTGTCACAAATTTAAACACAGGGCATGGAGGAAATACTGAACTGTCTCAAATTTAAACACAAGGCCTGGAGGAAATACTGAACTGTCACAAATTTAAACACAAGGCCTGGAGGAAATACTGAACTGTCACAAATTTAAACACAAGGCCTGGAGGAAATACTGAACTGTCACAAATTTAAACACAAGGCCTGGAGGAAATACTGAACTGTCACAAATTTAAACAGAAGGCCTGGAGGAAATACTGAACTGTCACAAATTTAAACACAAGGCCTGGAGTAAATACTGAACTGTCACAAATTTAAACACAAGGCCTGGAGGAAATACTGAACTGTCACAAATTTAAACACAAGGCCTGGAGGAAATACTGAACTGTCACAAATTTAAACACAAGGCCTGGAGGAAATACTGAACTGTCACAAATTTAAACACAGGGCCTGGAGGAAATACTGAACTGTCACAAATTTAAACACAGTGGCTGGAGGAAATACTGAACTGTCACAAATTTAAACACAAGGACTGGAGAAAATGCTGAACTGTCACAAATTTAAACACAGGGGCTGGAGGAAATGCTGAACTGTCACAAATTTAAACACAAGGCCTGGAGGAAATACTGAACTGTCACAAATTTAAACACAAGGCCTGGAGGAAATACTGAACTGTCACAAATTTAAACACAGGGTCTGGAGGAAATACTGAACTGTCACAAATTTAAACACAAGGCCTGGAGGAAATACTGAACTGTCACAAATTTAAACACAAGGCCTGGAGGACATACTGAACTGTCACAAATTTAAACACAAGTCCTGGAGAAAATGCTGAACTGTCTCAAATTTAAACACAGGGCCTGGAGGAAATACTGAACTGTCACAAATTTAAACACAAGGCCTGGAGGAAATACTGAACTGTCACAATTTTAAACACAAGGCATGGAGGACATACGGAGCTGTCACAAATTTAAACACAGGGCCTGGAGTAAATACTGAACTGTCACAAATTTAAACACAAGGCCTGGAGGAAATACTGAACTGTCACAAATTTAAACACAAGGCCTGGAGGAAATACTGAACTGTCACAAATTTAAACACAAGGCCTGGAGAAAATGCTGAACAGTCACAAATTTAAACACAAGGCCTGGAGGACATACGGAGCTGTCACAAATTTAAACACAGGGCCTGGAGTAAATACTGAACTGTCACAAATTTAAACACAAGGCCTGGAGAAAATGCTGAACTGTCACAAATTTAAACACAGGGCCTGGAGGAAATACTGAACTGTCACAAATTTAAACAAAGGGGCTGGAGGAAATACTGAACTGTCACAAATTTAAACACAGGGCCTGGAGTAAATACTGAACTGTCACAAATTTAAACACAAGGCCTGGAGAAAATGCTGAACTGTCACAAATTTAAACACAAGGCCTGGAGGAAATACTGAACTGTCACAAATTTAAACACAGGGGCTGGAGGAAATACTGAACTGTCACAAATTTAAACACAGGGCCTGGAGTAA
Organism: Heterodontus francisci; assembly: GCF_036365525.1. NCBI lineage: Eukaryota > Metazoa > Chordata > Chondrichthyes > Heterodontiformes > Heterodontidae > Heterodontus > Heterodontus francisci. The sequence goes on from NW_027141410.1 coordinate 567,051, forward strand.
ATACTGAACTGTCACAAATTTAAACACAAGGCCTGGAGAAAATGCTGAACTGTCACAAATTTAAACACAAGGCCTGGAGGAAATACTGAACTGTCACAAATTTAAACACAGGGGCTGGAGGAAATACTGAACTGTCACAAATTTAAACACAGGGCCTGGAGGAAATACTGAACTGTCACAAATTTAAACACAGGGCCTGGAGGAAATACTGAACTGTCACAAATTTAAACACAGGGGCTGGAGGAAATACTGAACTGTCACAAATTTAAACACAGGGCCTGGAGTAAATACTGAACTGTCACAAATTTAAGCACAGGGCCTGGAGGAAATACTGAACTGTCACAAATTTAAACACAATGCCTGGAGAAAATGCTGAACTGTCACAAATTTAAACACAAGGCCTGGAGGAAATACTGAACTGTCACAAATTTAAACACAGGGGCTGGAGGAAATACTGAACTGTCACAAATTTAAACACAGGGCCTGGAGTAAATACTGAACTGTCACAAATTTAAACACAAGGCCTGGAGAAAATGCTGAACTGTCACAAATTTAAACACAAGGCCTGGAGGAAATACTGAACTGTCACAAATTTAAACACAGGGGCTGGAGGAAATACTGAACTGTCACAAATTTAAACACAGGGCCTGGAGGAAATACTGAACTGTCACAAATTTAAACACAGGGCCTGGAGTAAATACTGAACTGTCACAAATTTAAGCACAGGGCCTGGAGGAAATACTGAACTGTCACAAATTTAAACACAAGGCCTGGAGGAAATACTGAACTGTCACAAATGTAAACACAAGGCCTGGAGGAAATACTGAACTGTCACAAATTTAAACACAAGGCCTGGAGGAAATGCTGAACTGTCACAAATTTAAACACAAGGCCTGGAGGAAATACTGAACTGTCACAAATTTAAACACAGGGGCTGGAGGAAATACTGAACTGTCACAAATTTAAACACAAGGCCTGGAGGAAATACTGAACTGTCACAAATTTAAACACAAGGCCTGGAGGAAATACTGAACTGTCACAAATTTAAACACAGGGCCTGGAGTAAATACAGAACCATCACAAATTTAAACACAGGGCCTGGAGGAAATACTGAACTGTCACAAATTTAAACACAGGGCCTGGAGTAAATACTGAACTGTCACAAATTTAAACACAAGGCCTGGAGGACATACGGAGCTGTAGGAAATTTAAACACAGTGGCTGGAGGAAATACTGAACTGTCGCAAATTTAAACACAGGGCCTGGAGTAAATACTGAACTGTCACAAATTTAAACACAAGGCCTGGAGAAAATGCTGAACTGTCACAAATTTAAACACAGGGCCTGGTGGAAATACTGAACTGTAACAAATTTAAACACAAGGCCTGGAGTAAATACAGAACTGTCACAAATTGAAACACAAGGCCTGGAGGAAATACTGAACTGTCACAAATTTAAACACAGGGCCTGGAGTAAATACTGAACTGTCACAAATTTAAACACAAGGCCTGGAGAAAATGCTGAACTGTCTCAAATTTAAACACAGGGCCTGGAGGAAATACTGAACTGTCACAAATTTAAACACAGGGCCTGGAGTAAATACTGAACTGTCACAAATTTAAACACAAGGCCTGGAGGAAATACTGAACTGTCACAAATTTAAACACAGGGCCTGGAGGAAATACTGAACTGTCACAAATTTAAACACAAGGCCTGGAGGAAATACTGAACTGTCACAAATTTAAACACAGGGCCTGGAGGAAATACTGAACTGTCACAAATTTAAACACAGGGCCTGGAGGAAATACTGAACTGTCACAAATTTAAACACAGGGCCTGGAGGAAATACTGAACTGTCACAAATTTAAACACAGGGCCTGGAGTAAATACAGAACTGTCACAAATTTAAACACAGGGGCAGGAGGAAATACTGAACTGTCACAAATTTAAACACAGGGCCTGGAGGAAATACTGAACTGTCACAAATTTAAACACAGGGCCTGGAGTAAATACAGAACTGTCACAAATTTAAACACAGGGGCAGGAGGAAATACTGAACTGTCACAAATTTAAACACAAGGCCTGGAGGAAATACTGAACTGTCACAAATTTAAACACAGGGCCTGGAGTAAATACTGAACTGTCACAAATTTAAACACAAGGCCTGGAGGAAATACTGAACTGTCACAAATTTAAACACAGGGGCTGGAGGAAATACTGAACTGTCACAAATTTAAACACAGGGCCTGGAGTAAATACTGAACTGTCACAAATTTAAACACAGGGCCTGGAGGAAATACTGAACTGTCACAAATTTAAACACAAGGCCTGGAGAAAATGCTGAACTGTCACAAATTTAAACACAAGGCCTGGAGGAAATACTGAACTGTCACAAATTTAAACACAGGGGCTGGAGGAAATACTGAACTGTCACAAATTTAAACACAGGGCCTGGAGGAAATACTGAACTGTCACAAATTTAAACACAAGGCCTGGAGGAAATACTGAACTGTCACAAATTTAAACACAGGGCCTGGAGTAAATACTGAACTGTCACAAATTTAAGCACAGGGCCTGGAGGAAATACTGAACTGTCACAAATTTAAACACAAGGCCTGGAGGAAATACTGAACTGTCACAAATGTAAACACAAGGCCTGGAGGAAATACTGAACTGTCACAAATTTAAACACAAGGCCTGGAGGAAATGCTGAACTGTCACAAATTTAAACACAAGGCCTGGAGGAAATACTGAACTGTCACAAATTTAAACACAGGGGCTGGAGGAAATACTGAACTGTCACAAATTTAAACACAAGGCCTGGAGGAAATACTGAACTGTCACAAATTTAAACACAAGGCCTGGAGGAAATACTGAACGGTCACAAATTTAAACACAGGGCCTGGAGTAAATACAGAACCATCACAAATTTAAACACAGGGCCTGGAGG